>NW_023638715.1:82821-120321 GCF_015228065.2 Penaeus monodon
AGTGTTGTAAAGGTTTGGGAAGGGGAATGGTTGGGGGGAGGGTTAATGTGGGCGGGTTGGGGTCGGGGGGATGGGCTGTGTTGGGAGGGGGTTAGGAGGATAGGGTGTAGGGGGGATATCGTTAGAGGAGGATGGATATCAGCAGTTACTTGGAGTGTGAAAGGAGCAGGATTGTGAGATTTGGAGGTGAGTGTCAGTTTTCATTAAGTAATCTTGAATATTTTCAATAGTTTCTTCTGAGGAGTTGGTTGGGGAGTTTTGGGGATAAAGGATTTCTTGTGAGGGGGGAAGAGAGGATTGGTGTCTCAAGCATAGGGGCAAAGGAAGGTGGGGGGTGTTGTGTGGTAGGGGAAGAGGGGGTGGAACGTTTTGTTCTGTCTGTTACGGGTAGTGCGAGGAGGGAGAGGGGAAGGTGTTGGGGTTGTAGTGGCGATTGGAGTATCTGTAGTAGAGATTGGAGGGTCTGGGTTTAGGATGGCAAAAAAATTTGACGGGGGAAAGTAGGAGGTAGAAGAGGGGGGTTAGATGTAGGGGGTGGGTTTAGGAGATGTAAATGAGCAGTAACGGAGTATGGAGTAAGAGAGAAACCACGTCGACGTGCTTCCTGTCTGGCTTCACGTAGTGTCAGTCCAAGTTTGAATCTGAGAGTTGCTACCTCAGACTCAAACTTGTAGGTGGGACAGCCCCTATAAAATACATTATGGGGGCCGCCACAGTTGGCACATGTGCGTGATTGTGCAGAGCAGTTCGTCGGTATGGCCAGGTTGGGCACATAGTGGGCATTGGCTGTGGAACGGCAATGTTTGGCGGGGTGTCCTAGACGCCAACAATTTTGGCACTGACGTGGAGGGGTTGGTATGGAGAACAGGGAGGGATTCTCCTCCTATTAGACGTTAAAGGGGAAGGGTCATGTCTAGGGAAAGGGAAATTTTGGCTATGTTTAGGGGGTTCTTTCGATGACCTCTGGGGGAATGGAGTAGCATTGTACTGATGTTGCATCATAGTCTTGTGAGACAGGCAAGTAGGTCTTCTCCCAGTCTGACCATCTTTGTCATAGACGGGCAAATTTTCTGGGAGATTTAAACTGTTCCGGTGCAAGTATTGAGGTTGGATGGGTTCTGCAAGGATGGGGTTACCATTAGGTCAGTTATTTTGTTAAGCTATAGCTTTGGTTTTCGGAGTTACTGTGACAAGACGGGGGCGGGCGGGTCGGCTACGGAAAAAGACTTTACCTACTTTTTTTGGAGACATTGTTGGAAGAGAAGGGTGTTTTCAAGTTTGGGAGCTGTGGGAGGGATCACGAAAAATCGGTCCCATTTGGTTGCGCTAAAGAGAGTATTAAAGATTTTAGGATAGGGGTAAGTAAAAAGGGGGGGGCATGACGAAGAGGGAGTAGTGGGGAGGGAGTATTTTAAATGGAGGGGGGGCCCAAAAAGGCTGTGGTTTTAATAAGGGGGAGGGGGGTGGTTTTTTTTTGGGAGGTGTGGGGATAGAGGGTTGAATTGAGATTGGAAGAGTAAAATTTTTCCCTTTAAAAGGGGTAAATTGGGTTTGGCGGGGGGATTTTTTTCTTGATGGGGGGGTAGTTTTTTTGGGGGTTTTTTCGGCCCGGGTCAAAGGGAGAGCCGGGGGTCGGGGAATCGGGTTTTTTTAAAACATTTTTGGGGGCCCTTTTGAAAAAGGGGCAAGCCTCATTCCCCCAAAATAGTGGGGTTTGTTTTCTTTAAATTTGGCCATGGAAACCCTTTGGGTTATTTTGGGGGAAAAAAAACAGTCCACCCCTCGGGGGGCCCCTTTGGGGGTAAGGGCTAGGTAACAAATTTGGGGGGAATACCTTTGCCCATGGCTCCCTGGGCCCTTTTCAGGACGGGCACAAAGTCCCCCTTTTCCCTCCTTTCAGCACGGCCTAAACACCTTAGGGGTGGATAGCAAAGGGTTGGGAAGGGGACAAAACAAAAAAGTCAAGGGGAAAAAAAAAAAGGCCCAAATCCCAAAATTAGTTGAGTCGAGGGCTGAGCCCCAAAGGTTGGGGAGTTCCCCTCTTGGGGTCCCGTCCCGCTTCCTAAGCCCCCCCACCCAAAAAAGGGGGAAAGGGACGGGGGGGGGTCTTTTTTAAATAATTCTAGTTTTTTTTTTTTACCCTTTTAACTGGGAATTTTGTTTTTAAATAAAAAGGATATCACTTTTTTTGTTTTTTTGCCTGTCGTTCTTTAAAAAATTTCCATATTTTTTTTGCTGGGAGTTTTAAATTTTATCGATGCGAAAAATTTTTTCCCATGACTCCTTTTTTTTTTTTTTAAAATTATTTTTTTGCTTCGCTACTAAAATTTTATTTTTTAAAATTATTTTGTGTTTTTGGTTTTTTTTTCCCCATTTTTAATGTTTTAAATTTTTTTTCTTTATTATTCATTGCTTTTATCATTAAACCCGGGGGTTTATTAGGTTTATTATTTTTTTCTTACTAGAAAATTTGAAATATTTCTCCGTTTTTTTTTTTTTTTTTAATAATTTTTCCCTAAGGATTTAAAATTTGTTTTATTTTTTTTTAATTTTTGACTCATTTTGCCGACCACCCATTTCCTTTTGTTTTTGGCCTTTTTTTTCTAAATTTTTTTTTTAAATTTGAAAATTTTAAATTTTTTTATTATTCTTGGGGGATAATCACGGGGTTTAAAGGTGTGGGCCTCCCTTTTAAATTTTGAGATGGTTATTGGGGGTTAAACCCCATTACTAATCAAATGGGGTTTTTTGGTTTTTTTGGGGTAAAATTCTAGTAATCTCCCCTTTTTGGGTTTGTTAAAAAATTTATAAATTTTGTTTTTATTAATTAAAAAAAATTTTTTTCCTGTTACATTGCTTTGTTTTTTTTTGGATCTCGGTTCCAGTGGGATGAGGGGCCCTTAAAAAGGCCCTATTTTTCAAACTTTGGTTCTTGTATTTAAACTACATAGGGGTGGGAAAATTTTTTTTTTAAAAATTATTTTTTCCGGGTTATAAATTAGAAAAGACATTCATCCATTTTTGTTTATATTTTTTTTTTAAATAGCAAAAATTTCAATTTTAATTTTGTATCAAATTTGTTTATATTTAGTTTACTAAAATTGTATATCTTTTCTTATGCACACTTTAAAATCCTCCCCCAAATTTTGGGTTTTTCCCCTTTTTTGTCTTTCTGATTATCTGTAATTTTAATTTAAATTTATCTTTTTTTTTTTAACCCAGGTTTCACTAATGGCAATTAATCCTGGATTTTTTTTAAAATTTTAATAATTAAAATCATTTTTTTTTGGTTTTGGGATTGAATTTTCATTCCATGTTTTTAATTTTTTTTCTTTTAAAAAATCATTATTTTTTTTTAAAAAATTGGTGTAAAAATCGTTTTTTCTTTTATTGTTTTTTAAAGTTTTTTTTTTTCCGGAGTTTAATTTTTCCCATCAAATTTTTTTACTGGTTTTTTATGATTTTTTTTATCATAAAAAAACCCAAATTTACATTTTTTCTTTCCTTTTTTTCTTTTATTTTTTTTTTTTCATTTTGGAATTTTGGGTTAATGGGGATGGGGGGGTGATGTGAGGGGAAAATGGGTGTGGGTAAGGGGTGGGGGGTTAGGAAAAGTGAGAAAGGGGTTTTGGGAAATGCCCCAAGGGAATTGGGAGTGTTCTGGTTTAGTACTTTTTGTTTGTTTCTTTTTTTGGGGTTTTTTTTCTTTTTTTGTTTTTTTGTGTTTTGTTTTTGGTGTATCTTTTAAATTTTGATTTTTTTGTGTTTTTTGTCTTGGGGGGTGTTTTCTGTCCTGGTGGGTTTATTTTGTTTTGTAAAAACCTCCCTTGTCATATTTTTTGGTGGTGTGCTTGGGTCTTGGTTTGTGTTTTCACATTTTTTTTTAATCTGTAAAGTGATTTTTTTTTGGGTTCACCCTAGGGGTTTTCTTTTGTTTTTTATATTTATATTTTTTTTTTTAACTTTTTTTTTTTCTTTCTGAAAGGGGGTTTTAGTTGTTGTAATTTTTTTTTAAAAAGTCAGATTTTTTGGTGAAAAGTTATATTTTTTTTATGTTTTGGGTGTTTTGGGTTATGTATTTGACATTTTTTTACTGTTTGGTAAAGGGTTTTTCTTCACAAAAAAAAAATATGGGTCATTATTACAACCCCTTATAAAAATGGCATGACTGAAAATTTTGTTGAAAACCTTTTTTTTTTTTTTTACATGTTAGTTTTCCCGGGGTCCGTATGGGAAGACAGTTGAAACTTTTGGGTTTTGGGAAAAAGGTGTATTTTTTAAAAACTTGATGGGATTTTTGCCCCTATATTCCCCTTTTCCCGGGGACAGTTTTTTGCATGTAATTCTTAATGTTTTTTGTTGGAACCCATTTTCTTTTTTTTTTTTTTTTCCCCCCCTTGGTTTTTTTTTTTTTTTCTAATTACTTCTAACATGTTTGAGGGGGGCCCCCGTTTTTTCTTTTTTTCCCCTTTTTTTTATTTTTTTTTAGATCTAAATAAATTTCCCCCGGGGGAAATATTTTTTCCATTGTCCCTTTTTGTGTTTTTTCGGGTTTTCTGGCGGGTTTGCAAATTATTTTCCAATTTTTCCTATTTTTTTATTTCTTTTAAGGGTCTTATTTTTTGAATATCCTCTACCCCGAATTTTATCCCCTTTTCCGTTTTCCCCCAATTTCCTCTCAAAAAATCTTAAATTTTTTAATTTGGGAAAAACCCGATTTTTAATTGCATTTTTTAATTTGATGGTTTGTAAAGTTTAAACCCTAAATTTTTTCCTGGTCAGCTGAATAAAGTTTTACTTTTTTGGTTTGTTTTTACTTGGTTGTGGGGTTCCCAGGGGTGTTATTCTTTCTTTTTGGGAAAATTGTAAAGGGTTCCTCCCGGTTGGGCGTTTCGGGGTTGCTTGGGGGGTTGGTGGGTTTTTTTCGCGGGGTCGCTTCACTTTTTTTACGTTTCTGTTTTTGGGGGTTTATGGGTCCATTTGTTTATTTTACCAGGACTCTCCCCGGGTTTTCGGGAATGAGATTTTCCATGTGTTTCTTTACATTTTAAACTTCGGGTTCCCATTTTCCCGGGGATAGATTTTTAAATCTATGCCCGGTTTCAAACAAAAGTCTAATTGTAAATTTTCTTCTTTTTTCTTCTTTCTTGTTATGGGGTTTTTTGGGACTGGGGTTTGCTAAAATCCCCTGGTCCTCCCCCTTTTTTGGTTTTTTTTCCCTGTTAATTAGTCAATTAACCCTTGTTCTTTGTGGGAAAAAATCTTTGTTTTGCCCCTAAAATTGATATTTTTAATTACGATGTCGGGTTTGCGCCTTTTAATCAGAAAATTTTTTTTAAAAATTTCTGTATGTTAATTTGTGTGAGAGCTTTTTTTAAATTTTGGGGTTTTTTTGGAGAGTTAAAATTTGGACAGTGTAGTACCTAGTTCAATATTTCTTCTTGTTTCCTCCCCATCTGAAAAAAGGGGCCCTTTTTCCATTTTTATTTTATAGATTTTTTTTTCAGTCTTGTTTTGGTTTGGTTGTTTTTTCTTTTTAAAAACATTTTATCATTTTTCTGTTTTTTCTCTGACCCCGGGTTTTTGATCATTGTCCTTTGAGAAATAATTTTTGTATTCGGATTCTTTTTAAAATTTTTTTCCCCACTTTTTTAAGTTTTTTGATTTGATTTCTTTTATGTATTTTTTTTGTGGCTTGTGGTATGGATAGGGGTTTTTTTTATCTCTTTGGCTTTTTTTGCAGCTTGATCAACTATTTAATTTCCCTTTATGTTTTTATGTGTGGAACCCATTGTAACATTTTTTTCTTGTTTTGGGGTTGTGAGTAATTTATTTGTTTTTTTTTTTTTTTAAAGGGGAAATTTTGTTTGTGTTCTGGGGTTTTTGGGGTTTTGTTTTAAATTTTAGTGAGTTTTGGGGAGTCTTTTTAGTTTTTACGTAGTTTAAATTTTGTTTTTTTGGTTATAATCAAGCCTTGTTTTAGGGGCCAAATATTTTTTCATGAGTGTTTTCCCTTTCTGGGGGGAAATTTTCCAAATAGTTTTTTATATTTTTTTTTTAAAATTAAGAGGGCTGTGGGGTTTTATTCTGGTTTTTTTAATTTTGCCCGTTTTGGGAAAAATTTTTTATTGTAATCTTTGTAGGTGATTTTTTAAATTCCTGGTATTGTTTTTTAAATGATTATTTGGGGGGTTTTTTTTTGGGGAGTTTTCATAATTTTTTTTGTTTTTTCTGGGATCTTTTCAAAACCAGGGGGGTTTTGGGGGTATATTTGGGTTTATTTTAGGGCTAAGTCTATTTTTTTAAGGGTTTTTTTTTGGGTTTTAGCAGTTTCTATGAAGGATCTTTTGTCTTTTTTGGGGGTTTGTTTTTCTTTTATACTTTTTATTGTTTTTGGTTTTATTGTCGTTTTGGGTTTATTTAAGGTTTTCCCCCATTTGTTTTATTCTAGTTTTTTAAATTTCAAATTTGATAGGGTGGGATTTTGGATATTGCTTGAAAGCTATGTTTGGGGGTTTTTGTTTGAAACATCCAGTTGCCCCCCTAAGTATTTTTGGTTTTTTTTAAGGGTTCTATTTTTTTAAAATTCTGTTTCTTTGCGCCCCATAAATTGTCTTTCCCGGGGTATTTTTTTTGGTTTTTAGTATATTTTAAGAATTTTAGTAGTTTTTCTCTGTTTTCTCCCCAGTTTAATAGAAAATTTTTTTTTTTCATTATGTTTATTCTATTTATTATTTCCCCTTTTTTTTTTTTTATATGGTTTTTCCATTTTAGTTGGAGCAAAAATTTTAAGCCTGGGAATTTTTTCGGGCTTTTGATTATTCAATTCTGTATTTTTTTTTTTTTATGCTTGGAAGTTGATGATTTTTTTTTTTTGGGAAAAAACCTTTCCTTTACTTTTTGAAAAAATTTATTTTTAAATCCCATTTATCCCCCATTCTTTTAATTTTTGTAGTATGTTTCAATTTTATTGGAAGCTTCTTTGTTTTTACACTTGTTATTAAGGTTTGTCATTTTGGAATAATTTTTAAACCCTTTCTGATAAATCAAATTTCTTTCATTGTATAATTTAAAAATTGGGGCCCAAATTTTGGGGGATTTTTGGGGACTCCACTTTGAAATTATTGTTTTAAATTCATTTTTGGTTACCAATTATTTTTTGGGAAGGGTTTTTTTCAATAATTTTTATCCTTTTTAGATTTTTTTCCTGTTTTTCCTATTTTTGACATTTTTATCAAAAAGGTGCCTCAGTTTAACCCGTATAAAAAGGGGTTTTCAGATAAATTTACATGCAAATTTTGGATATTTTTTTTTTTATAATGCTTGTTTATGGGTTATAAAATTATTTGGGTGCAAAATGGTGCTTTTTTTTTTGGGTTAAAGCCTATTTCTTTATTAATTTTTTGTTTTTTGGTTTCAAACCCCCCCAGACTATTTTTTTTTGTTATTATTTTTTTTTAAATATTTTGCCGATCCCAAAAAATTGGGCTTAAAAAATCTTTATAAATTTTGCTTCTGAAGGTTTTTTTCCCGGGTTTTAATTATTGGGTTTTTAAATTTTTTTTTTAAAATAAATTCTGGGTTTTCCCCTCTGGTCCAGTAAGATTTTTAATTGTTAAAATTGCTCGTCATGTTGCCCGGGATGTTTAAAAAACCTCGAAGGTTTCCCGTTGGGCCATAGGCTTTAATCATTTTTGGAAACTTTTATTACTGTTTTAGCTTTTAACTAAAGTTAGTTCTTTTGCCCAAATTTCTTTTGTTTTTTTTGGGATTGAATAGTCTTTTTTTTTCAAAAACCTTTGTAAAAGTTTTTTTAGGTTTTTTGCATACTTTTTTTTTTTAATTTTTCTTTAAATTTTATCTAATTTATGTTTTATATTTTTAAAAGGGCAGATCATTTTTTTAAAAAAAGGGTTTTCTGTTTTTAGTTTTTTTTTTTCCTGTAGTTTTTTTATAAAACTTCCAGACTTTCTTGGTGGATTTTTTAAAACTTAGGAGTTTTCAAAAATTTTTTCCCAAAGATTTTTTTTTTCGTTGATTTATTGTGAATCGGGTTTTTTTGTAATAGTCTTTTGTATAGTTTGGGTTTTTTTTTGTTTTTTTTCGTCTCCATTTATTGAGTCTTTGTTTTTTTTTTTATGATTCATGGCTTTCTTTTTCCCCCACGGCTTTTTTGGTTTATTCTGGTGATTTTTTTTTCCAGTTGGAAATTTTAGCCCCAAATTTTTTTGGATTATTTTTTGTATTTTTTTCTAGGTTGAAGTTATCTTTTTCATATTTTTTTAGTGCTTTTTGATAATTTGCCCAATCCTTCTTTAGTAAATTTCCTTTTTTTTTTCCTTTTTTAAAAAATTGGTTATCTTGAGGTGATTACCCTTTTATTTTTATTGGTAGATGGCCACTTTTTAAAATGCATTGCTTATTTTATCTTTTAGATGACTTGGGAGTTGGAGAGCAATTACAAGATCAAATTTGGGATTTTTTAAAGCAGTTTTTGGACCCTTCTTAGTTTTAATTTTTTGGGGAAATTTTTTAGTATTATTAGATTTTTTCCCAAACTTATCCATTTTATTATGCTTTAAACCCATTTTTATTTATTTGTCTTTTGATTTGTTTTTGTATTCCGGGCCAGGGGTGAGCTTTGAAGTCCCCCTTATATCTTTTTGGGGTTTGTGATTTGATCTTTATAGTACTTTTAGTTTTTCTGCTTTAAAATCATTAAAAGGGGTTATATTCAGAGAATATTTTACCATTTACTTTTGAAATTTATTTTTAATTTCCCCATTTTTTTCTAAGGGGTTAAGGGTTTAATGGTTAAAAGAAAGGGAGAAATGTGTAGCCCCCCCAAAGGTCTTTTTAAGCACTAAAAATTAAATTTTTGGGGAAGGGGGGTTTTGAGTTAGTGTTAGTTTAAAACCCCTGGGAAAAGGGGAATGGGGGGGGGGAAAGGGGTTTGGGGTCGGGTGTGGAAAGGGGGTTTAGTTTTAGATAAAGGGATATGTATGCTTTTGGGGAAAAAGAGAATGGGTTTGGGTTGAAGCAAAAAGGGGGGGAATTTGAAATTTTTTTCGATAGGTTGGGAGGTGGGTAAAGGGAGGATAGAGGGGGGGAAAGCAGAGGTAGGGGTTTTTCAAAACGTGGGCAGGGATAATAGGATTGAGGATTAAAAGGGGGAACTTTTACAAAAAGGAACATAAGGGGGATCAGATTGGGACTTTCAATGGAGTTTTTTGGGGGTTGTGGCCAAGGCTTTGGCGGGCGAACCCAGTCCCCAACTTCTTTTCCGATGAAATGGAGTTGACCAGGAGGAAAAAGGGGATAGTTTTTTAAACAAATGAAAATTTTTTGGCCCGGAGGCTTGCCCAAAAAAAGATTCCATCGTTAAAACAAAAAGGCTTAAAGTGTGGGTAAAAACCCGTGGGGGGATATGTGGAAGCTTTTTTTGGTAGATGGGCCCATAGAGGGCGGGGCGGGGTGCTTGTATCTGCCTTTTTCTTTTCCCCGGGGATTCCCCCTGGTTGGGCAACCCAGAAAAATTTTGATTTTTTTAGGGCGTTTTACAGGTAGAAAAAACCCCAATTTCTGGATCTTACAAACAAGGGGGTTTTGGGGGTTTTGTATTGCCCTTTTTTGAGAGAAAATGATTTTAGGGGGAGTCAAAAAAATTGTAAAAGAGGAAGGGGAAAATTGAGTATAGGTTTTTAGAGCAAAAGGATGCTTTAAATTCGTATTTAAGGGGACACTGGTTTCAGGGGGAAGGGGGGTATTTGAAAGACGATTTGGGAAATTACTGCAAAACCAGCCCCGGAGGGGGTTTTGGGAGCCATCAGAAATTTTACATGAATACTAGAGAATGGGGGAGCCCAGGGGTAAAGGAAATGTGTGAGAAGGACAGTAGGGGGGATATTTTTTTTTGGGGTGGGTCGGGGAAAAAACAGAAGAAAAATATGGGGGTGGGGGTATACCATGGAGGGACGGAAATGGCCCGAAATGGGAGAGGTTGGAGAGGGGGGGAAAAGGGGAAAGGGTGAGAGGAGGGTATCCTGCGTGTTGAGAAAGGAAAAGGTAATCGGGGGGGAAAAAAATAAAGCAAAAGGTAAAAAGGGGTTTGTGGATTTTTATTTTAGTGGGGAAAAAATTGGGGGAAAACAAAAACTAGCATGGGGAGAGAGAAAAGGGGCACACGTCGAGAAGAGTGGGTTCCCTTACCCTTGTATGGGTTTCTAAACTGGGGAGGAGCGAAAGGCGCCTATTTGCTAAGCAAAGGGCCCACAGTGTGGTTTGGGTTTTAAAGGGAATGGGAAAGGAAGGAAAAGTTGGGGCAAAAGGAGTAATAGGGAAATCCAAATCAAATTTGGAGGGATAAAAGGGAACATGAAAAAGGAGATTTTTTGCATCTGGGGCCCCTTGAAAAATGGGAGAGATTTTTTAAGATTCGAAAAAGGCGGAGGGGGCCTTTTTTTTTAAGGGTTTAAATTTTTGGTCTCGCCAGGCATTTTGGAGTAAAAAAAGACACTGGGTTTTCCCAAAGGGGAAAAGGGCCCTTTGATTTGGAGTCCCCTTTAAAGAAGATTGGGGGTAGGGGGACCGCACTGAGCGGAAAAAAAGAAGGGAGAAAGATTTAGGGGTAAAAAACAAAGCCGGGGTTTTTGGGGGGCCCAGGAAAGCTGATGAGTTGCAATTAAAGGGAATTGGTAGAGTTTTGGGTATGGATTTCCAAGGCATAGAGGGTTTAAATAAATAAAACATATAGTGATGACCGGGCTCCTGGGGGAAAAAACGAGAAAATATCATTAACAGCAAAAAGGAAAAAAAGTGGTATTTGAGCACACGTTGTGGGACCCCTTTCGATTTGGGGGAAAAAAGATTTTTGGGGCAGAGGCGATTTTAACCTAAAAAGTGCTTTGGGAGGGGAAGGATTTTTAGGGAAGACCCCGGGGTTTTCCACGTATGCCTAGAAAAGGGAAAATTGTTGGAGGATACGGAAACCCCCAGCGTATAAAATGCTTTTTTTTTTTTTAGAAAAAAAAAAAATAGCTTTTTTTTAAAGGTTTCATTGGCGTGCAAATGCGGGAGGTAATATTGTCTAAAAATGAAAAAGGGGGTCGCTGTGCTTCTGGCAGGGCAAAAACCGAATTGGGAAGGGAGAAAAGATTGTAAATTTTAAACGATACCACATTAAGCGGAAGTTCCCTTTCCTCTCTGAATATTTTGCACAAAAATATTTAGTGCGATGGGGCGTTAGTTTTTGGGGAAAAGGGTACCCGTTTTTATGGGTTCGGGAAAGGGAAAATAAGAGCTTTTTCCCCAATTAAAAGGGGAAAATTTCCTGATGCCCAAAATTGTGGGGGTTTAAAATTTTTAAGAGGGGAAAAGGAGGAAATGGGAGTTGCCGGGCATACGGTAGTGAATACCGTCGGGGCCTTCATGAGTGTTACGGGAAACCCTTATTTAGGGCAAAAGGGTATTTCCCAAAAAAAAAAAAAATTTTTGGGGCATTATGGGGACTCTCAGGGGAAAGGGTTTTTGAAGAAGGGGGGTACTTTCTCTGGGGGTTTTTAAATTTGAAGAGAGTGTGAAGATAGGTGAAAAACCACTACGGCCCTTTGGTTTAAAAAATAATCACCCATTTTCATTAGACTTGGGGGGGATCAGAAATGAGGGGATTTTCGAATATGGAGGACAGGGGAAAGGGTGGGGGGGGTGTTTCCCGCTGTTTATGGATTTTTGGGGCCAAACCTTTGAAAATAGATGTTTGAGGATTTTAATTGATGAAAAAAATAATTTTTTCCCGGGTATTTTTTTTACTAGCCGGATTTTACGACGGGGATTGGCAATTTCTCTTTTAAAGGGATAAGGGGTGATAGTTTTTTGGGTACCTCTCTTTTGGGGGTAAAATGTTCCAGGCTGCACGTTTAAACAAGTCTTTTGTGCAATCAAATTCCCACCAGGAACCCCATTTTGGGGGTTTTATTGGGCTTTAGGTTTTTGAGGGGTAAAATGTAAAGGGCAGCTCTTTAAAACTGTATTTTTGAAATACTGTTTTCATTTTTGAAATGGGAAAGGGGGGGAGGATGGGGGGTTAAAGAATGAGAGATTTAAGTTAAAGTACCAGTCAGCCTATCAAAAAACCCGGGGGGGTAGGGGTGGGACGTATGAAATAGGAGAAAGGGAATGGAAAGGGGTCACTATAGGGAAAGGGGTGTCAAGACTGACCAGGGAAAAACTAAATGAAAAGAAAGGGGGGCATAAGCGAGGCAATCATGAAAAAATTGCGTGCCCCTGTATCAAAGTGGGGTTTTGGGGGGATCTTAATTAGAATAGGAAAGGGCAGCTGTGGAAGAAAACGCCTAGAGATCGGCCCCCGGGAGTTTGTGAAGAATACCCCATAGAGGGGGGCGGGAGTTTTAAAACCCCAAAATATGAAAAGGTGGTTGAAGTTGGGAAAATTTTGGGGTTTTTAAAAGCCAAAAAAAGTCAATGGGGGGGGATGGGGAGAAGTTGGGCTGATATCCTGTTTCCCAAAGATGAAGGGGAAAATACGGAAAAACGGTTTCCCAAGGGGCATTGGTTTTTAAAGGGAAGGTTTTGACATAAGGGGGTTTTTTTGATTATAAAATTTTGGTGGGCTAAAAGGGGAAAGTGGGGGTGGGGACAAATGTAAATTTGGGGGTTTTGGATTGGAGGATGTGTTGGGAAAAGGGTTTTTGAAAGGATACAATAAGGGACTATAAGAGGAAAAGGGTATCCAAAAGGGCAGGTCTGTGGGAGCGGAAACCGCGAAAATTCCAATGAAAGGGTTAAATATACTTTACTGATACAGATTTTAGTAGTGTTTTTTTGATTTTGAGGGGGAAAAAGCAGAGGGGGGGGAAAAAAAATTGAAGGTCTGGTGGGGGGGTGTGGGAAATTTGGGGTTAATAGGAGGGTATTAGGAGATGGAGGGGGCTGAGGAACGGGGTACTTTTGACTAAGGGATTCCGTGTGTAATCCGGGGGATTTGGAAAAGGGAAGGGGATTTTGGGAGGGATAAAGTGGGGGGGGTTGGGGTTGGGGTTTGGGGGGGGTTGGGGGTTTTGTTTTTAGGGGGGAGGGGGATTGGGTTTTAGGGGGGGTATCGTTAGGGGGAGGTTTGGGTTCCGCAGGTTTCTTGGAGTGGGAAGGAAAAAGGATTTTTTAAGATTTGGAGGGTTTAGTGTCATTTTTTTATTAGGTAATCTTTAAATTTTCAAAGGTTTCTTTTAAGGAGTTTGGGTTTTGGGGGTTTTGGGGGGGTATAGGATTTCGGTAGGGGGGGGAAAAGAGGATGGTGTCTCAAGCAAAAAGGGTAAAGGGGGTGGGGGTGATTGGGGTGGTAGGGGAAGAGGGGGTGGAAAGGGGTTTTTTTCTGTCTGTTACGGGTAGTGCGAGGAGGGGGAGGGGAAGGTGTTGGGGTTGGTGGGGATTGGGGATATCTGTAGTAGAGTTGGAGTGTCCCGGTTTTGGGGCAAAGAGTTTGGGCTGGGGAAAGGGAGGGTAAAAAGAAGGGGGGGTTTTGAGGGAGGGGGGGGGGGTTTTGGGGGAAAATTGGAAGGAAAAGAGCAAATATTACTGGAGTAAAGGGTAAGAGAGGGAAAACCCCCGGGCGACGTCTTTTTGTTGCTTCACGTTGTGATCCAAGTTTTTAAAACTGGGGAAATTTCTTTCCTCAAATCAAATTTTTTAGGTGGGACGCCCCCATAAAAAACATTTTGGGGGGCCCCCACCGTTGGCACATGTGCGTGATTTGCAGGGCCCGTTAGAATTTGGGTATGGCCAGGTTGGGCACAAGTGGCAACTGGCTGTGGGAAAGGCAAAGGGTTTTCTGGGGTCTAGAAAGCCCAAAAATTTTGGGACGCGTGGAGGGGGTTTGGGAGGGACGAAAAGGGAGGGATTTTTCCCCCCTATATAGACTTTTAAAAGGGGAAAGGGCATGGCTACGGGGGGTAATTTTGGCTATGTTTTGGGGGGGTTTTTTTTTTCGTTCCTCTGGGGGGGAAAGGGGTTTGCCCTTGCTGACGTTGGGGATCATTCTGTGAAAGGCAAGTGGTTCCTTTCTCCACAATCTACCAAACTTTGTCATAGATTGGGCAATTTGCTGGGGAGATTGAAACTGTTCCCGGGGCAAGTATTTAGGTTGGGGGGGGGTTTTGCAAGGGGTGGGGTTTAAAAATATTGGGCTGTTAGTTTTTTAAGGGTATAGCTTGGTTTTTCGGGTTTTGTGACAAGAGGGGGCGGTCGGGTCGGTACGGAAAAAAGACTTTTCCACTTGTTTTTTTGAGACATTGTTGGGGGGGGAAGGTGGGGTCCGAGTAGGGAAACTGGGGGGGACAGAAAAAACGGCCCCCTTTGGCTGCGCTTGAAGAGGGTATTCAATATTGTTGTAGTGATAGGGGTAGTCGAAGGGCGGGTGCGTGACGTGGAGTAGTGTTGGGGAGAAGTGTTAGGGGAGGTGGGCAATAAAAGGGTGTAAGGTATTAATAAGGGGAGGATGGGGGGGTTGATGTTTAGGGGGTGGGGTAGAGGGGGGGTTTAATTGAGCGTGCCCGGGGGGGGTGGGGAAAGTTTTTTAAGGGATTTTGGGTTTTTGGCTAAATGTACTAGTAGGCCCTTTATGAGGGGGGATTTTTTTCAAATTTTTGGCCCCTGGTCAAAGGAGAGCCCGGGGGCAAAGGGTCGGATGATTTTTCATCTTTGGGGGGGTATTTGATAAAAGGGGGAAGCCTTTATTGCCCCTAAAAGGGGATAAATTTTTAAATTTTTGGCCATGGTAAGCCTGGATTATGTTGGGGGTAAAAACCCCTTTCCCCCCCTCAGGGTCCCTTGGGGGTAACTAGATAACAATAGGGAATACCGTTGGGCCCGGCCTTTCCCCCCGGCCGTTTAGGGGCTGGGACAAAGTCCCCCTTTCATCCTTTTAGCACGGGGTCTCACACCTTAAAGGTGGGGTAGTAGAAGGGTTTTTGGTTTAAGGGACGAAACGAAAGGTGGGAAGGAAAATAAAACCATGCAAAATTATAGTTTGAGGGCTGATTTCCCCAAAGGGTTGGGGGGGTTTTCCCCTCATTGGGGGCCCAGTCTCCGCCTCCTAGCCCCCCCACACAACAACGGGCAAGGGATTGGGGGGGGCCCCCTTTTTTCTATCTTGTCTATATATCATCCCTTTTAATTTTGTTCTTTGAATTGTAAATTTTTTTTATGCAAAATGCAGGCCCCCACCTACTTATTAAGTCTACTTTTTTCCCTTTTTTATGTATAAATTTTTTATATTTCAATATTCTTTTTTTTTAAACCCGGTTTTATTAAGGTATTCTTCCCGGATTTTCTTTGAATATTAGGGTAATTAAACCTGTTTTTTTTTTTTTTGGGTAAATTTCATTCCAATTTTTTTTTAACTTATCAGGGTTTTTAAAATTTCTTTAAAATTGGGTTAAAAACTTTTTTGTTTCATAAATTTTTGGGTTTAAAAAGATTTTCCCGGTTTTTGTTTTTTAAACATTTTGAATACTGCCTTTATTATCTCTTTTGTTTTTGACATTTCCCGTTTAGGTTTTTTCTTTTTTTGCTTCTTTTAAGGTTTTTTTTTTTGAGTGTGGGTTTTTGGGGTTGGCGGGTGGGGTATGAGTGAGGGGGTGTGTTTAAAGGGTTTTTTTTTGGGGTGTGGGGATTGGGGTTTGGCGATGGGGTTATGAAGGGGGTTGTTTTGTTAAAGGGGGGTTGGGGAGTGAGTTTTGGTTTGATGAGGGTGATTTAAAGGGGGTTTGGTAAAGTCCTGTTAAATTTGGGGATTTTTTTTTGGACTTTTATGGGTTTTTTTTTGTTTGAGTTGTTTTGTTTGGGTTTTTTTTTTTTTTGGTTTTTCTTTTGTATTTGTTTTTGGGGTAAATTTTTAAATTGGGGTTTTTTTAAATTTTTTTTCTTTGGGGGTTTTTTTGGGCCTGGGGGAAAAGTTTGTTTTGTGAATAGCTTTTTGCTATCTCTGTGGTGTAATTTTTTTTGTTTACTTTGGAGTCTTTTTTTATTTGTGGGGGGGGGGGTTTTCCCTTTTCTTAATGTAATGTTTTCCTTTGTTTTTGGTTACGACTTTTTTTTTGTACTGTGTTGTTCGTTTGTGGTTTTCCCGTTTTTGGGGTTTTTTTTTGATGGCAAGTTTTTGGGGTTTTAAAGTTGTATTTTTTATTTTTTGTGCTTTTTATGTATTCTGCTGAAATTTCCTTTTGGGTTTGGCCTTCCCTTTACAAAAAAAAACAAGTGGGTTTTTTATTTCAAACCCTTTTAAAATTTTGATCGAAAATACTACACGGGTTTCATCTTTTTTTTTTTTGCAAGTAAGAATCCCATGTCCTATCCCGAGACAATTTAAAACATTTTGGGGATTGGGAAGGTGTATTGCTTTACTTGGGAGGATGGTGGGCCCCAAAAGCCACCCTTTTAGGGGTTTGGGCCTTTAAAAGTTATTTTTAGGGGTCTTGTTGGATCCATCTTTCGTATTGTTTTTTTCTGGTTCTTTGTTTTTATTCTTATTATTTCTTGGATGTTTGAATTTTTTCCTAAAATTCTTATTTTTTCCCTTTGATTTTTTTTTGTCCCCTTGTTTTAACTGGGAATTTGGGACCATATGCCAGTCCCCGTAATTTTGGGGCTTGATGTCGGTTTTTTTACCCAAATTTTTTTCCCCGTTTACCAAGGGTTTTTTTTTGTTTTAGCTTTTTTTTTTTTAATCATTTACTTAAAACCCGATGGCCCTTCCCAAAAACCTAATACTCTTAGTGAATCTTCTTTAATGTTTTTTTTGAAAAACTGATTTTTTTATTGCCCTTTGTTTTTAAATTTAAATTTGGGGTTTTTGAAGTTTGGGGTTTGTTTAGTTCTCCTACCAAATGTATGAGACTCATTTTTATTTGGTTTTACTTGGGGGAAAATTTTGGGTTCTGGGAAAAAATTTTAAAAAAGGTTTTTTCTGGTTGGAATTTCGTGAAGTGCTTCGGCTTTTTGTTCCCGGGGTTTTCTTGGGGGGTTGGGTTTTCTTCGTTGGCACTTTTGTAATTTTTTTCGTTCCCCTGGGAAATTTTTGGGTTTTTTATCCATTTTTTTTTTGGGCCCATACCAGGTCTTTCTCCTGGTTCAGGGGTTTAATTATCGTCCATGGTTCCTACACACTTTCCTTTTTTATTTTCGTTTCCCGGTATAGAATTGTTCATGGCGGTTTCGAACGGAAAATCCCCATTTTGAACTTCTTCTTTTTCCCTTTTTCTTTTTTAGGGTTTTAAACTTTAAAGTCTATTTCCCTGGGGCTTTTTTTCTTGGTTTTTTCTTTGATTGATTTTAAGTTCTTTTTTTTATTATTTTCTATTATTTTTGATCTTTTTAGGGAAATCTTGAAGTGTCTTAAAAATATAGTTTTCTTAGGGTGGGAAAATTTGCACCCGTTATTAAAAAGACATATTTTGGGTTAATTATTTTTTTTTTTTTAAAGATTTTAAAAAGTTTTTTTTCGGGGGGAATTGAATCTTTGGGGATTTGGGGGGTTTTTTGCTCATGGTTTCTTCTTCATGTTGGCACCCCTACATGTTGGGTCCCGTCTCCATTTTTTTGTTTATGTAGGGTGTTTTTTTTAGTCTTGTTTTGTTTTGTTTTTTTTTTTCGTTATAAAAAAAACGTTTTAGTTTTCTGTTTTTTGAAAACTTGTCCAAATTAGGTTTTTTTATCCCTTTTATGGAAAGGTTTTTTTTGGTTTTTTTTTAAATTTCTGTTATTTTTCTTTCCCCTATTTGTCTGTTTTTGGTTTTTTATTTCTTTTATTACATTTTTTAATGTTTTTTGGGTTGGGAAAAGGTTTGTTTTTTATGTGCTTTTTTTTCTGCTTGATTTTACTATTTCCCTTTTCCCCTAATGCCTTTGTGTGTTTTTACCAAATTTTTATTTATGTTTGGTTTTTTGGTTTTTAAAAATGTGTGATTGTTTGTTGTATTTTGGGAAATGATATGTTTGTGATTTTTTTTTTGGGGGCGGGGATTAAATCAGTTGGAAAGCGGGAAAGTGAATCCCCCCGTTTAAAAATTCCGAGTTGATATTTTTTTTTTAAAAATTGCAGCCCTGTTTTTTTTGCAAAACAACTCTGCTTCCTGGGTATTTATATTTTTTTTTAGCTTCCCCTATTGTAGTATATTTGCATTTTTAACATATATTTCTGTGAACGGGTTCTGGTTCCTTTTCTTTTGAACCATCTGTGGATTTTTTTTTTTTTCTCTATATGGTTTCTTTTTTAAAAATTAGAAAATTTTTTTTTAATTATTGTTCGGGGAGGTCTTTTGGTTTTATTTTGAAAAGGTTTCTACTGTTGTAGATATCAACCCCTTTGGGGGACTGGGGGTTTATTTGAACTATATTAGTTGTTAAAAAGTTTTTTAAAAACTTTTAAAAGGGTTTTTTAAGGCCCGTAGATTAAAAGGGCCCTTTTTTTCTTTCCTGGATTAATTCAAGATATTCTTTATTATATTTGGGTTTTTAAAGGTGTTTTATTTTTGGGTTTCTAGTATTTTTTGGGTAAATTGGAAAACATTCTATTTTTTTTTTTTCATTTTTAAATTTGGGAAATTTTGTTGGGGTTAAAGCCGGAGAGATACTATTGGGGTGGATTAAAAAAAACCTGTTCTATCCTTAATGCTAAATTTTTTTACTGTTTCTAGTTTTTTTAATTCCCGTGTTTTTTTGCATTTTCCATAAATGGATAACCCCCATTTTATCTTAGGTTTTATGTATATATTGCAAAATTTTTTAGTGTTTTCTTTTTTTAGCACCCCATGGGGATAGATAGGTTTTTTTTTTTATAAAATTTTTTCTTTTTAAAAAATTTTTCTTTATATTTTTAAAGTTTTCCTCCAAATTTAAACTTTTGGGGCTCAAATCTTAACCCTAAGATTTTATGTTTTTTTGTAAATTCCATTTTTTCTTTTCTATTTTTTTTTGGGGATTTTCTTATTTTTTTTGTTTTTAAAAAAACCCCTTATTTTTCTTTTGTTAAATTTTTTAGAACCCGGGGGTTTGCCCATTCCCTTTTAAAATGTTTTAATTCTCTTTTTAAATATTTTTTTTTCCTCTGTAAAATCTTTTTTGTTATTTAAGTAAATCCAAACTGCATATATTACTTTATTTATGATTTCCCGGGATTTTTAAAACTTTTTATCATTATGTTAAAAAAGTCGGACTTATTGGAGACCCTGAGGTTTCCCCGTTTGCATTTTTTTCCCTTTTTTTGATATTTCATCTCCCCCTTTTTTTTGGAATTTTTTTTCTTTAAGGAAATTAAATTTCCCAAATTTTAATGAATTTCCAAATTCCTAAATTGCTTTTTTTTTAATAAAGCATCATGGTTTTTCAGGGTTTGGGAAAACTTTTTTAAATCTATAAAAGGGTAGTAATGCATTTTTTTCCCCTTTTAATTTTCGTTTTTTTATGTGTGCGTCTATTATTTTTAGATATCTGTTGTCCCTTTTTTTGGGGTCCGAAAAAACCCTTTAAAGGGCTTCATCAATTTGGTTTTTTATTTTTTAAACCCCCAATTTTTCCCTCCCTTTTTTTTTTATATTTTCAAACATTTTTCCCGGGTTTTTATTTACTAATAAATCTGTAAGATTTTGTTTTTGATGGATTTTTTTCCGGTTTTATTAAATTTGGGTTTTTTTATCACATTTTGAATTTCCGTGGGGATTCTCCTTTTTTTTCCCGAAAGGTTTATTTTTTTTTAAATTTTTTGTGTTATTTTTTTGGAGCATATTTTTTAAAAAATTCCCTAAGGGAAATTTGGGGTTTGGGCCCTATTCTTTATTTCTTTTTTATTTCTTATTGCTGGGGGCAATTCCCCCTAATTTTTTTTTTCTTTTTAGATCCATGTTTCCCTTTTTGAGGGTTTAAAATTCTTCTCTCCTTTTCCCTTCAGATTTTTTGGGGGGCTTTTTTACTGTATTTTTTGTATTTTTTTTTGATAGTTTTAGTTTTTTCGGCTTTCCGATACTGGGGGGGTTTTTCTCTATTAATGGAATTTTGTTATAATTGTTTTACCTGTTATTTTTTGAAGGGAAAATTCCCTTTTTTTTTTTGAAAGGGGTTTTTTAAAAACTAATGTGCTACCAAAAAATTTTCCCCTTATTCTCTTTTCTTTTCTTTTTTATTATTTGTCTTGTTTTTTATTAAAATTTTATAAACTGTTTGGGTTTTCTTTGTTTGGGTTTTTTCCTCCATTTATTAAAAGAAATCTATTTCTAAGTTTTTTTATTTTATTCATTTTTTCCTTCCCTTCCACCATGGTTTATTCGCTTTTTTTTTTATTTTAAATTTTTTTCAAATTTTAAAAAATTTTATTCCTGTTTTTTAATAGACTATGATTTTATTTTTGGGGACTTTACTTTTTTTTATCTAGGTCTGTCCAAATTTTCCCCTGAAAATTTTTCCCAACCCTCTTCTTTTTGTAAAAAAATTTTTTTTCTTTAAATGAGTGTCCCTTTTATTAACTTGCTATCTTTTATAAATTTTGGAAAGTGGTCACTTCCCAGGGTTTGGGGGCCATTTCTATTGCTAATGGGGGGTTGCGTGGTGTTGCTAATACCAGGTTTATAGTCGTTTTTTTTCACTTTTAGGGTCTATTTTTGTCGTTTAAAACCTTGGGGGGTGTTATATTAAATTTATTATTTTTATTAAAGAATTTTTAAAAATACTTTTTTTGTTTTGTTTGCAAATTTTTGGGTTTTAAATTTTTGGGTTCCAAAATATTGAGGGGCGTTTTGAAAATTTTCCCCAAAATTTTTTTGGGTCTTCAATTTTTGGGGGTTTTTTGTAATGCTCTGTTCTTCTGTTTTTTGATTGTTTCAAGGTTAACCAAATTTAAAAGAAAACTGGCCATTTTTTTTTATAATTTTCTTTTTTCCTTTTTGTTTCTATTTTTTGCTGTACTATCAAATTTTAAGCTATTGGGTTTTTAAAATTTTAAGTCATTTTTTAAAAAAAAGGGTAATCCTCCCCATTTGATTTTCCCCCTCTTTCCCGATTACTGGTAATTTTTTCAAATTAAAATTTTCCCTTTTCTTTTAGCCATGTTTGCCCAAAAATTTTCCCATTATTCCGGTTGTTTTTTGGTTTTAAAAAGTAATTTTAAATTTTGTCTTTTTTTCGGGATTATCTTTTATTCCACAAAGGGTTATTTTATTCATTAAAATGTTTGGTCAAGTTTTTAAAAAAAATTTGGGATTATTTCTTTAATGGGATCGGGGATTATTTCTTCATTGGGTTTTTTTTGGAAATTTTTTATTGTTATTTCCCTTTTTAATTTTGTTGGGGCCCTTTCTTTATTGTTTCTAAACCATGAAAATCTTTTTTTTTGGTTTTGGGTTTTTATTTTGGGGATTTCATTTCTTTAATTGGGGGTTTTCAATGTCCCCTGCACAGGGGGAATAATTTTTGGGAAAGAGGGGTTTAATGGGGTGATTGGGTTTTTTTGGGTTTTTTTGTTTTTCCCCTTTCTATTCCTTTTCTTTTTGTTTTTTTTTTCTGGGGTGTTGTTTTTGTCTTTTTGTTTTTTTTTTTGTGTTTTGTTTTCTTTTTTCTTTTGGGAGGGTTTTTTGTTCCAGGTTAGACTCTGAATTTGGGTTTTAAAGTTTTTCGCATTAGTTTTTGGTGTGTCTGTTCTTTTGGTTTTTGATTTTGTTTTTGTAAAATTGTTTTTTTGTTTGTATTAATTTTCTGTGGTCGTTTAATTAATGGTGTTTGATGGAAAGGTTTTTATTTACATTTTCTATTTGTATTGGGTTTTTTGTTTTTGGAAAAGGCTTTTTATTTTTAATTTTTTTGGGGGTTTTGTTTTTAATGTTTTTTTTGTGCCCTCTTGGTTTTTTCACATGTTTGTTTTTGGTGGGATATTTTCCTGGCCAAAAGAAACAAAAATTTGAAATTTTTACACTCCTTTTAAAATATGGTCAAATTGCTACATTTTAAATGCCCAAACGGGTTTTTTTTTTCTTACAAGGGCATTATCCCCTGGCCATATCTGAGAAAAATTTTTACATTTTTGGGTTTGGGAAAATATTTCTGGGTTTACTGAGTATGAGGGTGCCCCATTTCAACTTTTTTTTTGGGGAAAAGGAACCCTTTAAAAATTTTTTTTAAGGGCTTTGTTTTTCCATTTGGGTTTTTATTTTCTTTCTCTTTTTTTATTCTTTTAATTTTTTATTTTCTCTATAATTTTAAGTTTTTTTTTCCCCCTGATTGTTCTTATTTTTTTTTTTTTTATTTTCTCAGGGTTTGGTCCTTTTCAACTGGGGAAAATGGTTTTTCCCTTTAAAAAAGCCTATTTTTTGGGTGGGGCTGGGTGTTTTCAAAAAATTTTTTTTCTCCCAGATTTGAATTTGATTAAAAGGTTTTCAGTTTGTTTTTTAAACTTTTATCTCAAATCTAATGCTTTTTTCCCCGTTCCTGCTCCCTTTAAAGGAAGTCTTCAATATAACTTTTGAAAATTTAGATTTGTTTATGGATTTTAGTTTTAATTTTTTGGGGGTTTTTGAAATTTATTTTTTGATTTACCAGCTAAGCTTATAAGGGTAACTTTTTGGGGTTTTTTCTTGCCCGTTTACTGTTGGGGCTTTTGGGTGTGGGCGGTTTAAATTTCCCTGCTGGGTTTCCCGCCGGGTTTTGTGTTTTTTTTGGGTTTCTTGGGATTTGGTTTTGGGGGCCTTCCCCGCTGTCATGTTTTTTTCTCGGTCTTTGTTGGGAAGGGGAAAACTAAAACTTTTTATTTTGGGGCCAGCTTTTTTCCTGGTTTTTGGATTTAAATTTCATTTTCCATTTTAAAAATTTTTGTTCACTGCACTCAAAATTTAAAGTTATTTTTTTGTTTTACTCGGGGAAGGTTCGAACGGTTTTTCACATTTTTCCCCTTTCGTGTTTTTATTTTCCCCTGTTCGGGCCCCCGCGTTCCCCGTAAACCCGGGTTCAAATTTGGATTCCCCAAGTCTAAATGTTTTGCTTCATAAAAAAACATTTTTAAAAAAAATGAAAAATTTTAAAAAAATAAAAAGTTAAATAATAAATAAAAACCCCGAACTAAAATTTTAAAAAAATGTAATTGGGTGCCCAAAAACAAGAAAAAAAACAAAGGATATTTTGCCTTTCCAAAGCCCAAAAAATTTTAAATCGAAAAGCCTAAATCACTTGGGGGATCGAAAAAAAAGGGTAACCCTAAAACCCTTTTTGACTTATGGATGAGAAAAACATCCCCCGGCCCCCTGAATTCCCAGACACATGAAGACTTCAAAAATCAAAGACGTAAACGTCAATGAATATCAAAAACAGGTACCCCCTAACAGTAGAAACAGTATTTTAGAAACAAGATGCAGAGAAAATAAACACAAGGTTTTTTAAACCCCCTTTTAAAAAAATAAAGGAAATTTTAAAAGTTTTTCTTTCCCTTTTTTTGTATTTTGTATATCCCTTTTTTTTTTTTGTTTATAGGGTTACAATTATTTGTAGTGCATCAATGGTGTTTTCTGTTTGGTCTGAAGCTATTAAATCTTTATCTAATTTAATTTTTGTTCTAACCAAACCAGACTAGTCTTTTTGTTATTATGTTTTCAAATATTTTGCCGATACATGAAATTCTGCTTATAAATCTGTATGAATTTGTTTCTGAAGGGTCTTTTCGGGCTTTTTTATTGGGTTTATTATTACGTTTTTTAATGATTCTGGGTATTCCCCTCTGGTCCAGTAAGAGTTTAAGTTAGTTAAAATTGACTCTGTCATGTTGTCTGGGATGTTCTTATAAAACTGTAAGGAATTTCGTCTGGGCATAGGCTTTATCATTTTTGGCATCTTTTATTACTGTTTTTAGCTCTACTAAAGTTAGTCTTTTGTCCAATTCGTTTGTATTTTTTTGATTGAATAGTCTTTCTTTTTCTAAGCCTGTCAAAAGTTTTTTTAGGTTTTTTGCATACTATTTTTTTTAATTCTTCTTTGAATTTATCTAATTTATGTTTTATATTTGTTAAGGCAGATCATTTTCTATTAAAGGATATTCTGTTGTAGTGTTTTTTCCTGATAGTTTCTTTATGACTTCCAGATCTTTTTTGGTGGATTTTTAAAATTTAGTGAGTTGCGAACTTTTCCCAAGATTCTTTTTTCGTGATTTATTGTGAATCTAGCTTTTGCTAATAGTCTTTTGTATGATGATTGTTTTCTTTTGTGGGTTTCTTTCTCCATTTTGAGTGCTTTGTTTTTTCTTTTATGATATCATGGCATTCTTTATTCCACCACGGCTTGTTTGGTTTATTCTGGTGATTTCTTATTTCCAGTTGGAAATATTTTAGCGCCAATTTTTTATAGTTCTGTAGTTTTTTCTATGGTTGTTAATTTATTATTTCTATATTGTTTAGTGTTTTTGATAATTTGTCCATCCTTCTTTAGTATAATTCCATTTTTTCTCTTTTAATAATTGGTTATCTTGATGTAGATTATCTTTTATTATTATTGGTAGATGGTCACTGTTTAAATGCATTGCTGTATTTATCTGTAGATGACTTAGAGTTGGAGATGCAATTACAAGATCTAAAGTTGATTCTTTAGCAGTTTTTGGATCAATTCTTAGTTGTTAAGTTTTGTGGAGTTAGAAATTATAGATTGTTCTCACTTATCCATTTTATTATGCTTTCACCAGTTTATTACTTTGTCTGTGATTTGTTTTTGTATTCCAGCACAGGTGGTGAGCATTGAAGTCTCTAGTATCATTTTGGGGTTTGGTTGTTTGATCTGTATAGTACTCTAGTTCTTCTGCTTTTATATCATTACAAGGGTTATATATCAGAAGAATATTTAGCCATTTACTTTTGTAATTTACTTTAATTCCCATTGTTTCTAATGGTTAATGGTTAATGGTTAAAAGCAAGAGAAATGTGCTAGACATCTAAGGTCATGTAGCACTATAGTTAATGTTTGGGAAGGGTGGTTGAGTTAGTGATTAGTTGTCTAAGCTGGGCAAAGGAATTGGAGTGAAAGGGTTAGGGTCGGGTGTGGTAAGGAGTTAGATTAGATGAAGGATATGTATGCGTTTGAGGAAAGAGAATGGGTTTGTTGAAGCAGAAAGTGTGGGATTCTGAAAGGATGTCTGATAGGTTGGGAGGTCGGTGAAGGGAGGATAGATGGGGGAAAAGCAGAGGTACGGGTTGTTTCAAAACGTGGGCACGATAATAGGATGTGAGGGATTGAAAGGGGAACATTACAGAAGGAACATAAGGGTGGATCAGATTGTGACATCAGATAGGAGTGTGTTAGACGGGTGTGGCCAATGCGTTAAGCGGGCGAGAGCAGTCTCCCACGTCTTTTCCCGATGAAATGGAGTTGACCAGGAGGAGATTGATAGTTTTACAGAATGTAATTTATTAGTGCGGAGGCTTGACCAAAAAGATTGCCATCGTTTATACAAGAAGGTCTTAAAGTGTGGGTAATAATCCGTGGCTGGGATATGTGAGAAGCGTGGTTGGTATGATGTGGACATAGAGGCGTGGCGTGCTAGTGTATCTGCCTGTTCATTGCCGGGGATTCCAACATGGCTGGGCACCCAGCAAAATTTGATTGTTTATGGCGTGTGGACAGGTAGAACAACCAGTTCTGGATCTTACAAACAAGTGGGTTGGTGGTGTGTATTGACTTTATGAGGTTAATGAGTTACGGGAGTCAGTAAAAATTGTAAAAGAGGAAGAGGAAAGTGAGTATATGTGTTTTAGAGCAAAATGGAGTGCATACAATTCTGTAGTAAGGACACTGGATTCAGGAGGAAGGGAGTATTTAAAAGTACGAGTTGGGAAGATTACTGCAAAACCAGCACCGGAGGTGGATTTGGAGCCATCAGTATATACATGAATACTAGAGGAATGAGTGGAGACATGGTCAGGAAATGTGTGAGAAGGACAGTAGGAGGGATATTTGATTTTGGTGGGTCGGGGAAAACAGAAGAGCAAATATGGGGGTGAGGTATGAGCCATGGAGGGACGGAATGGACAGAGAATGGGAGAGGTTGGAGATGGGGGAAAGGGGAATGTGAGAGGAGGGTATCCATGCGTGTTGAGAAGGAGTAGGTAATCGTGGAGATGAAGCTAAGGTAAGAAGTAGGGGTTGTGGGATATTTAGTTTAGTGAGGGAAAATTGGGTGGAATCGAACATAGCATCGGAGAGAGAGAAGGGCACGACGTCGAGATAGAGATGGTATGCCTGATTCAGTGTATAGGCTCTCAACTGGGGAGGAGCGAAAGGCGCCTAGTGCTAAGCGAAGGCCACAGTGATGGATTGTATCAAGATGGGCAAGGAGAGAAGTTGAGGCAGAGGAGTAGATATGGCATCCATAATCAAGAGTGGAGAGGATCAAGTAACATGAAGATGAAGGAGAGTTTTGCGATCTGAGCCCCATGATATATGGGAGAGAGTTTTTAAGATTCGAAGACGGCGGAGAGCTTTTTCTTTAATGTGTAGAATATGGTCTCGCCAGGACAGTTTGGAGTCAAAAATGACACCTAGGAATTTGCCAGAGGAACGGCATTGGAGTGGAGTGCCATATAAGAAGAGTGGGGGTAGAGGACCTGCACGTGAGCGAGAGAAAAGAATGGAGAAAGATTTAGAGGTAGAAAAGCGGAAGCCGTGGTTTGTGGCCCAGGAAGATACTGATGAGATTGCAGATTGAAGAAATTGGTAGAGATTTGGTATGGATGTGCCAGAGGCATAGATGGTTAAATCATCAACATATAGTGATGACCGGGCTCCTGGTGGTAAAACTGAGACAATATCATTAACAGCAAGAAGGAATAAAGTGGTACTGAGCACACTGCCTTGTGGGACACCTTCGATTTGGGGAAAGAAAGATGATGTGGCAGAGGCGATTTTAACCTGAAAAGTGCGTTGGGAGAGGAAGGACTTTATGAAGACACCCATGTTTCCACGTATGCCTAGAGAGGACAATTGTTGGAGGATACGGTACCGCCATGTCGTATCATATGCTTTTTCTAGATAAAAAAAAATAGCTAGTACGGATTCATGGCGTGCAAATGCAGATGTAATATATGTCTCAAAATGAGCAAGGGGGTCAGCTGTGCTTCTGGCACGGCGAAAACCAAATTGGGGAAGGAGAGAGAAGATTGTGAGATTCAAGATACCACATTAAGCGGAAGTTCACCATTCGCTCTAATAGTTTGCACAAGCAGCTAGTTAGTGCGATGGGGCGATAGTCTTGAGGAAGGGTACCCGATTTATTGGGTTTCAGGAAGGGAAGAATAAGAGCTTCTCGCCAATTAGAAGGGAAATTTCCTGATGTCCAAATGTGGTTGTAAATTTTTAAGAGGAAGGATAAGGAGGAAGATGGGAGTTGCCGGAGCATACGGTAGTGAATACCGTCAGGGCCTTCATGAGTGTTACGGCACGATTGTAGGGCAGCAATGAGTTCAGAGGAAGAAAAGGGGGCATTATAGGACTCATCAGTGGATGGGTGAAGATAATGGGGGTACGTTCTCTGGTGGTCTTAATAGAAGAGAAGTGTGAAGATAGGTGAGAACCACTACTGACCTGGCTGAAATAATCACCCAGTTCATTAGCAACTTGGAGGGGATCAGAAATGAGGGTATTTCGAATATGGAGGACAGGGGCAGGATGGGGGGGATGTTTGCCTGATAGTTTATGGATTCGGCGCCAAACATTTGAGATAGATGTAGAGGATGTAATTGATGAAACATAATTTCGCCAGCTATTTATTTTACTATTCCGGATTGTACGACGGAGATTGGCAGATGCTCTTTTAAAGGAGATAAGGGCTGATAGTTGATTTGGAGTACCTCTCTTTGTAGCGGTAACTGTTCCAGGCTGCACGTTTTAAGCGAAGTGCTTTAGTGCAATCAGAATTCCACCATGGAACACATTTGGAGGTATATGGTCTTGAGGTTCGAGGGATAGCTGTATGTGCAGCTCTTAAGACTGTATTTGTGAAATACTGTATCATTTCTGAAATGGAAGTGAGGAGGATGGAGGGGTATGAATAGCAGAGAGTGAAGTGAAAGTATGCCAGTCAGCTCTATCAAAACACCAGCGTGGGGAGTTAGGGAGTGGTACGTATGAAGTAGGAGAAGGAGAACTGGAAAGTGGTCACTATAGGGAAAGTGGTCTAAGACTGACCCGTGGAAATCTAAATGAAGAGAAGGGGAGCATAGAGCGAGGTCAATGCATGAAAAGATTGCGTGCGTGTATCAAAGTGTGTGGGGCGATCTGAATTTAGAATAGTAAGGTCAGCTGTGGAGAGAAAGCGCTCTAGAGATCGGCCTCGGGAGTTTGTGATAGAATCACCCCATAGAGTGTGGCGGCAGTTAAAGTCACCAACTATGAGGAAAGGTGGTTGAAGTTGGGAAATTAGATTTTCAAAAGCAACAAAGTCAATGGGGTGGGATGGGGAGAAGTAGACTGATATCACTGTGATCCAACGATGAAGGAAGATACGGATAACTGTGCAAGGGACATTGGTTTGAAAGGGAGGTGTGACATAAGGTGTTTTCTGATTGATAAGTTGGATGAGACATTAAGGGAATGTGGGGATGAGACAAAATGATAATTGGGGATTGGTATTGGAGGATGTGTTAGAAAGGTCTCTTGAAGGCATACAATAGATGGACTATAAGAGGAAAGGATATGACGAAGGTCAGGTCTGTGGGAGCGGAAACCGCGAATATTCCAATGAAGGATAGTTATACTTTACTGATACAGATTGTAGTACGTGTTGGAGATTTTGAGGGGGAAGAAGCTAGAGGGTGGGAAAAGGATTGAGAGGTCTGAGATGGGAGAGGTGTGGGAGTTGGTGTTCTACTAGGAGGGGTATTAGGAGATGGAGGGTCTGAGGAACGGGATACTTGTGACATAAGGGATTCACGTGTGTATCCAGGAGGGAGTGGAAGGATAGAGGGGATGGTGGGAGGGATAAAGTGGGCGGGGTTGGGTTGGGTCGGGGGGGATGGGTTGTGTTGGGAGGGGGTAGGAGGATTGGGTGTAGGGGGGATATCGTTAGGAGGAGGATGGATATCAGCAGTTACTTGGAGTGTGGAAGGAGCAGGAGTTGTAAGATTTGGAGGTTGAGTGTCAGTTTTCATTAGGTAATCTTGAATATTTTCAATGGTTTCTTCTAAGGAGTTTGGTTTGGGAGTTTTGGGGGATATAGGATTTCTTGTGAGGGGGGGAAGAGAGGACTGGTGTCTCAAGCAAAGGAGTAAAGGAAGGTGGAGTGATTGTGTGGTAGGGAAGAGGGGGTGGAACGTTTGTTCTGTCTGTTACGGGTAGTGCGAGGAGGGAGAGGGGAAGGTGTTGGGGTTGTGGTGGTGATTGAGATATCTGTAGTAGAGATTGGAGTGTCTGGATTTAGGATGGCAAAAGAGTTTGACTGGGGAAGGTAGGAGGTAGAAGAGGGGGGTTTAGATGTAGGGGGGGTGGTTTAGGAGAATTGGTAGAATGAGCAGTATTACTGGAGTAAGGAGTAAAGAGGAAACCACGTCGACGTGCTTCTTGTCTGGCTTCACGTAGTTTGAGTCCAAGTTTGAATCTGAGAGTTGCTACCTCAGACTCAAATTTGTAGGTGGGACAGCCCCTATAAAATACATTATGGGGGCCGCCACAGTTGGCACATGTGCGTGATTGTGCAGGGCAGTTAGATCGGGTATGGCCAGGTTGGGCACATAGTGATCTGGCTGTGGAACGGCAATGTTTGGCTGGGTGTCCTAGACGCCAACAATTTTGGCACTGACGTGGAGAGGTTGGTATGGACGAACAGGAGGGATTCTCCTCCTATATAGACGTTAAAGGGAAGGTCATGTCTACGGAAGGTAATTTTGGCTATGTTAGTGGGTTTTCTTTCGATTACCTCTGGGGGATTGAGTAGCATTGTACTGACGTTGCATCATAGTCTGTGAGACAGGCAAGTAGGTCTTCTCCACAATCTGACCAATCTTTGTCATAGATTGGGCAATTTGCTGGGGAGATTGAAACTGTTCCGGTGCAAGTATTGAGGGTTGGATGGGGTTCTGCAAGGATGGGGTTACCATATATGTCTGTTAGTTTTGTTAATGCTATAGCTTGGTTTCGGATGTTACTGTGACAAGACGGGAGCGGTCGGGTCGGCTACGGAAAGAGACTTTACCTACTTGTTTTGGAGACATTGTTGGAAGAGAAGGGTGTTGTCAGAGTAGGGAGCTGTGGGAGGGATCACGAAAAATCGTCCCATTTGGCTGCGCTGAAGAGGGTATTTAATATTGTTGTAGTGATAGGGGTAGTCGAAGGGCGGGTGCGTGACGATGGAGTAGTGTTGAGGGGGATAGTGTTATGGGGAGGTGGGCAATAAGGCTGTAAGGTATTAATAAGGGAGGATGGGGTGGTTGATGTTGGAGGTTGTGGGGGTAGAGGTGATGAAGTTGAGCGTGCTGGGAGAGTGGAAATGTTTCTTAAGGATTGGTTGTTGGCTACTGTACTAGTAGGCATTGATGAGGGGTAGTTGTTGCAGTGTTCGGAGCCGTGGTCAAAGGAGAGCCTGGGGTCAGGGGATCGGATGAGTTTACATCTTTGGGGCTATTTGATAAAGGGGCAAGCCTCATTGCCCCTAATAGTGGAGATAAATTTTCATTATTGGCCATGGTAAGCCTGGATTATGTTGGGGATAAAAACAGTCCACCCCTCAGGGTCCCCTTGAGGGGTAAGGGCTAGATAACAATCAGGGGAATACCGTGCCCATGGCTCCCTCAGGCCGTTCAGGACTGGCACAAAGTCAGCCTTTCATCCTTTCAGCACGGCTCTCACACCTTAGGAGGTGGATAGTAGAAGGGTTTGGTGAAGGGACAGAAACGAAGGTGGGAAGGAAAATAAAGACCATGCAAAATTAGTTGAGTCGAGGGCTGAGTCCCAAGGTTGGGGAGTTCCCATCATTGGGTCCCAGTCTCCGCCTCCTAAGCCCCCCCACGACAACAACGGGCAAGGGATTGGGGGGGGCCCCTTGTTTCTATCTTGTCTATATATCTATCCCTTAGATTTAGTTCTTTGAATTGTAAGTTATTTTTTATGCAAAATGCTAGGCCCCCACCTACTTGATTAAGTCTATCTTTTCTTATTACTGTATAATTGTTTATATACAATATATCTTTTTCTTTTAACCAGGTTTCATTTAAGGCTATTATTCCTGGATTTTCTTTGAATATTAGATAATTCAGCTCTGTTTTTTTGTTTTGGATAGAATGTGCATTCCAAGTTATTATTTTATACATTTATCAGGCTTATAACTTGCTTTAAGATTGGGGTAAAATCATTTATTGTTTCTATAATTATTGTTAAAATTGATTTTCCCGAGTTTATGTTGTTTATCAGGTTTGATACTGCCTTTATTATCTCTTTTGTTGTGATCATCCAGTTTAGGTTTTCTTCTTTTGCTTCTTTTAAGGTTTGTTTTTGAGTGTGGGTATTGGGGTTAGGCGATGGGTATGAGTGATGGGTGTGTGTAAGGGGTGTGGGTAGTGAGTGTGGTTGATGAGGATGAGTAATGGGCGTAGGTAATGTCCATGTTATTGGTGATTTTTCTGGACTTGTATGTTTTTGTTTGTTTGAGTTGTTTTGTGGTTTTATTTCTTTTTGGTTTGCTTGTGTATTTGTTTTTGGTGTAACTTTTAAGTTTGTGTTTTGAATTTTTTGTCTTGGTGGTGTTTTTTGTCCTGGGGTAATAGTTTGTGTTTGTGAGATAGCTTGTGCATATCTCTGTGGTGTATTTTGTTGTTTACTTCTGGAGTCTTTGTTTATTTGTGGAGTGGGGGTTTCTTTACTTAATGTAATGTTCTCATTTGTTTTAGTGTTTACGACTTTGTTTGTACTGTGTTGTTCTGTTTGTGGTTTCAGTTGTTGGAGTTGTTTTTTGATGTCTAAGTTGTTTGGTGTAAAGTTGTATTTGTTTATTTCTTGTGCTTTTTATGTATTCTGCATGAGTTACTGTTTGGTGTGTGGCCTTCTTCACAAAAGAAACAATGTGGGTTATTATTGCAGTCTTTGAAATTATGATCGAAACTACTACATCTGCTGCATCTTTTTTTGTTTTTGCAAGTAAGAATCCCATGTCCATATCTGAGACAATTAAAGCATTTTGGTATTGGGAAGGTGTATTGCTTTACTTGGTAGGATGTGTGGCCGATAGCCACCCTTTCAGGTAGTGGACCTTTAAATGTTATTCTTAGGGATCTTGTTGGGATCCATCTTTCTGTATTGTTTTTTTCTTGGTTGCTTTTGTTTATTCTTATTATTTCTTGGATGTTTGAATTTTGACCTAAAGTTCTTATTTTTTCTTTGATTGTTTTTATGTCCAAGTCTGTTTCAACTGGGAATATTGTACCATATGAACAGTCTGTATTTAGACTTGATGTCGGTTGTTTACAATTTATTTCCCAGTGACCAAGTTTCTTTATTTGTGTTAGCGTATTTTTTTTATATCATTCACTTCAAATCTGATGGCCTTCCCAATACCTAATACTCTTAGTGAATCTTCTTTAATGTATTTATGAAAATCTGATTTATTTATTGCGTTTGTTAATTTAATTGGGTTGTTGAAGTTGGAGTTTGATGATTCTCCTACCAACTGTATGAGTACTACATTTTGATTTGGTCTTACTTGAGAGTTGGATTCTGAGTTATTGTTCATTTCTGGTTGGAATTGCGTGAAGTTCTTTCCGGCTTCTTCGTTCCGGTGTTGCTTGGAGGGTGGGTTTTCTTCGTTGTCACTTTCGCTATTTTTGCGTCTTCTGTTATTTATGGTTTCATAGTCCATTTGTTTGTCTATACCAGGTCTTTCTCCTGGTTCAGGGTTGAGATTATCGTCCATGTGTTCACTACACACTTCACTTCTATTTACGTTTACCGGTATAGATGTTGTCTCTATGGCGGTTCGAACGGAAGTCCTCATTGCTGATCTTCTTCTTCTTCTTCTTCTTTTATAGGGTTTTAGACTTTTAAAGTCTATATTCCCTGGAGCTGTGTTTCTTGGTTCTTCTTTGATTGATTGAAGTTCTTTATATTATATCTATTATTTTTGATCTTTGTAGGAAGATCTTGAAGTGTCTTAATATATAGTATTTCTTAGCTGGTGAATATTCTGCACCTGTTATTAAAAGAGACATATTTGGATTAATTATTTTTATTCTTTTTAAAGATTCAAATAGTTTTTTTCGGTGAGAATTGAATCTTGGGCATTGGAGTGTTAGGTGCTCTATGGTTTCTTCTTCATGTTGGCACCATCTACATGTTGGGTCTGTCTCCATTTTTAGTTTATGTAGATGTTGTTTTAGTCTTGTGTGTTTTGTTTTTATTCGTGATAAACAAACTAGTTTTTTGTGTTTAATATTTCTGTTAGTTTTTCTTCCATATTTGTCTGTTTTTGTTTTTTTTCTTTTATTACATTATTAATGTCTTTTGTTATGGCAATAGGATTTGTTATTTCATGTGCTTTTTTTGCTGCTTGATCTACTATTTCATTGCCTCTAATGCCTTTGTGTGATGGGATCCATTGTATATTGATGTTCTGTTTCTGTTTTGATAATGTGTGTATTGTTTGTTGTATTTCGGAAAGTGATATGTTTGTGATTTTTGGGTCTGTGATTTAATATCAGTTGTAATGCTGAATGTGAATCTGTGAAGATTACCGAGTTTGATATTTTATTGTTTTGAATATATTGCAGTCCCTGTTTTATTGCAAACAACTCTGCTTCCGTGATATTTATATTTTTTGTTAGCTTCCATATTGTAGTAATATTTGCATTTTGAACATATATTGCTGCTGAGACTGATTCTGGTTCCTTTACTTTTGAACCATCTGTGAAGATTTTTTGTTGTTCTCTATATGTTACATTTTCTAACATTAGAAATTGTTTTTTAATTATTTGTTCTGGTAGGTCTTTTGGTTTATTATTTATGAACTGAGTTTCTACATGTTGTGAGATATCATACCATGGTGGTACTGGGGTTATATTTTGAACTATATTAGTTGTTATATTAAGTTTTAATTCTTTACAGGTTTCTAAGGCCCTGTAGATTAATAGTCTTTTATCTTTCCTTGGATTATATTCATTGATATTCTTTATTACTATTTGTTTTAATGGTGTTTTATTTGGTTTCTCTAGTATTTTTGCTAGTTGTATACATTCTATTTCTTTTTTTCTTATTTCTATTGGAATTATGTTGGTTAATGCCTGGAGAGATACTATTGGGGTGGATCTAAAACAACCTGTTGCTATCCTTAATGCTAAATTTTGTACTGTTTCTAGTTTTTTTAATTCTGTGTTTTTTGCATTTCCATAAATGGATAATCCGTATTCTATCTTAGGTTTGATGTATATATTGCAAAATTTTAATAGTGTTTCTTTGTTAGCACCCCATGTGTATGATGATAGTTTTTTCATAATATCTATTCTTTTTAAAGATTTTATCTTTATATTTTCAATGTGTTCTCTCCAATTTAATCTTGGTGCATCAAATCTTAACCCTAAGATGTCATGTTTATTTGTAAATTCCATTTCTTCGTCATCTATTTTTATATTGGGTATATTTCTTATTTTTCTATGTGTAAAACACATTATTTTGCTTTTTGTTAAATTTATCTTTAGATCCCATGTGGTAGCCCATTCTTTAAGATGTTTTAATGCTCTTTCTAGAATATTTGTTGCCTCTGTCAGATCTTTATTTGTTATTAATGTAATATCATCTGCATATATTACTTTATTTATGATTCCTGGTAGTTTTAAATCTGTTATCATTATGTTAAATAATGTCGGACTTATTGGAGATCCCTGAGGTACCCCGCTTGACATTTTTCCTTTTTCTGATATTTCATCTCCTATTTTTATTTGGAATGTTCTTTCTTTAAGGAAATTATAAGTCCAATTTAATGAATTTCCTATAATTCCTAAATCTGACATTTTTGTTAATAAAGCATCATGGTTTACAGTGTCGAAAGCTTTTTCTAAATCTATACAGGCTAGTAATGCATATTTTTTCTCTTTAATTGCGTTGTTTATGTGTGCGTCTATTACTTGTAGAGTATCTGTTGTACTTTTATTGGGTCTGAAACCTGTAAGGTCTTCATCTAATTTGTTGTTTATTTCTAACCACCAATTTACTCTTTTTGTTATTATATTTTCAAACATTTTTCCCAGGGTTGTTATTCTACTAATAAATCTGTAAGATTTTGTTTTTGATGGATTTTTGCCAGGTTTATTAATTGGATTTATTATCACATTTTTGAATTCCTGTGGGTATTCTCCTTTCTTCCAGTAATGGTTTATTTCTTTTAATATTTTCTGTGTTATTTTTTGTGGAGCATATTTATAAAATTCGTAAGGAATTTCGTCTGGGCCATATGCTTTATTTCTTTTACTATTTCTTATTGCTGGTCAATTCATTAATTTTTATTTCTTTATTTAGATCCATGTTCTTTGTGAGATTTAATATTCTCTCTCTCTCTTCCTCTGTCAGTATTTTCTTGGGGGTCTTATTTACTGTATTTTCGTATTCTTTTTTGAATAGTTCTAGTTTTTTCGGCATTTCCGATACTGGGAGGTTATTCTCTATTAATGGAAATTTTGTTATAATTGTTTTACCTGTTATTTTTTTGAAGAAATTCCATATTTTTTTTTGAGGAGTTTTGAAATCTAATGTGCTACAAAAATTTTCCCATGATTCTCTTTTCTCTCTTTCTATTATTTGTCTTGTTTTTATTACTAAAATTTTATAATCTGTTTGATTTTCTTTGTTTGGTTTCTTCCTCCATTTATTAAAAGCTCTATTTCTAAGTTTTATTATTTCATTGCATCTCTCATTCCACCATGGTTTATTCGCTTTGTTTTTATTGATATTTTTATCAAATTTAAAACATTGTATTCCTGTTTTTCTTAATAGATCTATGATTTCATTTAGGGACTTTACGTTTTCTATATCTATGTCTGTCAATTTCCTCTGAAATTTATCCCAACCCTCTTCTGTGTAAATCCATTTTTTTTCTTTAGAATGAGTGTCTTTCATTAACTTGCTATCTTTTATAATTATTGGAAAGTGGTCACTTCCTAGGTTAGGGCCTATTTCTATTTCTAAGTGGGTTAGCGATGGTGTTGCTAATACCAGGTCTATAGTCGTTTCTTTTGCACTTTGAGGATCTATTCTTGTCGTTAAGCCTGGTGGTGTTAATATAATTATATTATTTTGATTAATGATTTCAAAAATACTTTTTCCTGTTTTGTTTGCCAATTTTGGATTTAATTTTGGATTCCAACTAGTATGATGTGCGTTGAAATCTCCAATGATTATTTTTGGGTCTTCAATTTGTTTTATGTAATGCTCTAGTTCTTCTGTTTTTAGATTGTTGCAAGGATTATACATTAATAGAAGACTGAGCCATTTGTTTTTATAATTGATCTTTATTCCTATTGTTTCTATTCTATTGCTGTATCTATCATTTAATGCTATGGATTTAAATTGTAAGTCATTTTTAATACAAAAAGCTAATCCTCCCCCTATTTGATTTTCCCTATCTTTCCTGATTACGTGGTAATTTTGCAAGTTAAATTTATCTTTACATTTTAGCCATGTTTCGCAAATTCCTATTATATCCGGTTGTTCTTTGTTTAATAAGTAATTTAATTCTGTCTTTTTATTCTGGATTGATCTTATATTCCACAAGATTATTTTATTCATTAAAGTGTTTGATCAAGTTTTTAACTATTGGCATTATTTCTTTAATGGCATCTGTGATTATTTCTATCATTGATTTTTCTGAATTAATATTAGTTAGTACGTTTGTAATTATGTTGGCCATTTCTTTTATTGTTTCTATCCATGAGAAATCTGTTTTTGTTTGGTTTTCATTTTGTGATTTCATTTCTTTAATTGGGGTTGGCAATGTCCATGCTACAGGAGAATCATTTTGGAATGAGGGTTTAGTGAGTGATTGATTTGGGTTGTTTTGTTTTTCCCTTGAATATTCTTTACTTGTTTGTTTTGTTTTTTCTGGTGTGTCTGTTGTGTCATTTTGTTTGTTGTTTGTGTTTTGTGTCTTTGTTCTTTTGGGAGTTCTTTGTTCCAGAGTTAGACTCTGAGATTGGTTTAATGTTTGCGCATTAGTTATTGGTGTAGTCTGTTCTTTTGTTTGTGAGTTTGTTTTCTTTGTAACTTGTTGTTTGTTTGTATTATTTGCTGTGGTCTGTTTAATTACTGGTGTAGATGGAATGGTTTCATTTACATTTTCTATTTGTATTGGTTTTAGTTCTTGGAACTGTCTTTTTATTTCTAAGTTGTTTGGTGTTATGTTTTTAATGTTTATTTTTTGTGCCTCTCTGTGTATTTTGCACATGTTTGTGTTTGGTGTATGATTTTCCTGGCAATAGAAACAAAATTCAGTATTTGTACACTCCTTAT
>NW_023638715.1:127821-129826 GCF_015228065.2 Penaeus monodon
TATATATATTTTAATATATATAATATTTTTTAATAATTCTTCAAAATATTCTTTTATAAATTTATATAATCCCAAAATTCCTCCCAATGAAATTTATTAAACCCCCTTACAACCACAAAACAATAAATAACAAAAAAACAACACAAAAATAATAAATAAAAATTTAAAAATAATAATTAAATATATAGAAAACCATAAACAAAAAATATATATATATATTAATTTTATATATAATATATATATAATATATATATATAATATATATAATTAAAAATTATATATACATATATATATTAATATAAAATATATATATATTATATATATAAAATATATAAAATTTTAATAATATATATATATATTATATTTTATATTATATATATATTAATATTATTTTATCTATATTTTTTATTCTATTATTATTTCTAATATTATTTAATATTATAATATATATATAATATATATATTATATATATATTATATTTATATTAATTTTATATATATTTTTTTTTTTTTTTTTTTTTATATTAATATTATTTATTTAAAATTTATATTATACTTATATATATATATATATTTTATATTATATATTATATATATATATTTATATCTTATATATATTAAAAATTATATATTAAATTTTTAAATATATAAATTTTATTATTATTCCTTTTTTTTCTAATATTATTATTTAATATATTTTATATATATATATATTTATATATTATCTATTTATTATATATATTATTTTATTATTTATTTTATTATATTTTAATTATTATATATATATTTATTTTTTTTTTTTTTTTTTCTTTTTTTTTTTTTTTTTTTTTTTTTCTATATTATTATTCTATTTATATGTTACTATTATTATAATATTCTATATATATTACTTTTACATATATTTATCTTTTAAATTTATCTTATTATTATATTCTTAACATGTAATATATTATTATATTATTCTTATTTTCATCTACATTTATATTCTTATCTATTATATTATATTAATTTTAAATATATATTTTATATTATTATATTATATTATATTTTTTGATATATTATTTTAATATATTTTTTTATTTATTATATATACATTAAATAAATAAGAATATATATATATATATTATATATATTATTACATATATATAAAATTATTATATAATATATATTAATATATATATATATATATATAAAATTATTTTATTAATTATATATAATTATATATTATACATTATATATTTTATATATATATATATTATATTTTATTATATATTATTTTTTATATATATATATTATTATTCTCTATTTATAATATTATACTTTTCTATTTATTATATTTTATATATTTTATATGTATATTATTTATATATACTATATACTCTTAATTTAAATATCTATTAGATATATCTATTTTATATCATTATTATATATTTCCTAATATTTATTTTATACTTACCCCAATTTATATATTTTTTTTAATATTATTATTCATTTTTTCCATCTTTTTATTTTCTTTTTATATCTTCTTTTATCATATACTATATTTTTTATATATATATTATTTATATATATAAATATATATATATTTATTATTAATATATATATAAAAAAAATTATAATATAAAAAAAATTTAAAATTTAAAATATCAATATATAATAAATAACCAATTATTTTAAATATATATTATACATAAAAACCTATTATATTTTATATTATATAATTTTTATTGTTATTTTACATTATATTTATTATTCTTTATCTACTATCTATATATATTAACTATATTATTATTTTATTATATATATATATTATATATATATATATATATTTAATTATATATTAAATATAAAATAAAAACAAATTTTTTTTTTAATATATATATATTTATATTTTATATAATATTTATATTATATATTTTTTTTTTTTTTTTTTTTTTTTCTTTTTGTTTTTTAAAATATAAAATTTTGTATATTATTATATTTTTAAATATAAATATTTTATATT
>NW_023638715.1:129926-142519 GCF_015228065.2 Penaeus monodon
CCGACCTCCCAACCTATCAGACATCCTTTCAGAATCCCACACTTTCTGCTTCAACAACCTATTCTCTTTCCTCAAACGCATACATATCCTTCATCTAATCTAACTCCTTACCACACCCGACCCTAACCCTTTCACTCACCAATTCCTTTGCCCAGCTTAGACAACTAATCACTAACTCAACCACCCTTCCCAAACATTAACTATAGTGCTACATGACCTTAGATGTCTAGCACATTTCTCTTGCTTTTAACCATTAACCATTAACCATTAGAAACAATGGGAATTAAAGTAAATTACAAAAGTAAATGGCTAAATATTCTTCTGATATATAACCCTTGTAATGATATAAAAGCAGAAGAACTAGAGTACTATACAGATCAAATCACAAACCCCAAAATGATACTAGGAGACTTCAATGCTCACCACCTGTGCTGGAATACAAAAACAAATCACAGACAAAGTAATAAAACTGGTGAAAGCATAATAAAATGGATAAGTGAGAACAATCTAATAATACTAACTCCACAAAACTTAACAACTAAGAATTGATCCAAAAACTGCTAAAGAATCAACTTTAGATCTTGTAATTGCATCTCCAACTCTAAGTCATCTACAGATAAATACAGCAATGCATTTAAACAGTGACCATCTACCAATAATCTACATCAAGATAACCAATTATTAAAAGAGAAAAAATGGAATTATACTAAAGAAGGATGGACAAATTATCAAAAAGCACTAAACAATATAGAAATAGATAACTTAACAACCATAGAAAAAACTACAGAACTAATAAAAAATATGGCGCTAAAATATTTCCAACTGGAAATAAGAAATCACCAGAATAAACCAAACAAGCCGTGGTGGAATAAAGAATGCCATGATATCATAAAAGAAAAAAACAAAGCACTCAATAAATGGAGAAAGAAACCCACAAAAGAAAACCAATCATCATACAAAAGACTATTAGCAAAAGCTAGATTCACAATAAATCAACGAAAAAAAGAATCTTGGGAAAAGTTCTGCAACTCACTAAGTTTTAAAAATCCACCAAGAAAGATCTGGAAGTTCATAAGAAACTATCAGGAAAAAACACTACAACAGAATATCCTTTAATAGAAAATGATCTGCCTTTAACAAATATAAAACATAAATTAGATAAATTCAAAGAAGAATTAAAAAAAATAGTATGCAAAAAACCTAAAAAAACTTTTGACAGGCTTAGAAAAAGAAAGACTATTCAATCAAAAAAATACAAACGAATTGGACAAAAGACTAACTTTAGTAGAGCTAAAAACAGTAATAAAAGATGCCAAAAATGATAAAGCCTATGGCCCAGACGAAATTCCTTACGAGTTTTATAAGAACATCCCAGACAACATGACAGAGTCAATTTTAACTAACTTAAACTCTTACTGGACCAGAGGGAATACCAGAATCATTAAAAAACGTAATAATAAACCCAATAATAAGCCCGGAAAAGACCCTTCAGAAGCAAATTCATACAGATTTATAAGCAGAATTTCATGTATCGGCAAAATATTTGAAAACATAATAACAAAAAGACTAGTCTGGTGGTTAGAACAAAGCAATAAATTAGATAAAGATTTAATAGGCTTCAGACCAAACAGAAGCACCATTGATGCACTACAAATAATTGATAACCCTATAAACAAAGCATTCATAGAAAAAAAATATACAATATTAGCATGTATTGATCTAGAAAAAGCTTTTGATACTGTTAATCATGAGGCACTATGATAAAAATGTCAAAATAGGAATAACAGGAAAACCTCTAAATGGATAAATAGCTTATTAGAAGAAGAACATTCCAAATATAATTGGTAACCAAAAATCAGATAAAGCAATAATACAAAGTGGAGTACCCCAAGGATCACCAATTAGCCCAATATTATTCAATATACTAATGAATGATTTAGATTTATCAGAAGGAGTTGAAAAAATTATATACGCAGATGACATAACCTTAGTAACAAGTGATAAAAGCCTAATAGAAGCTTCCACTAAAATTGAAACAGTACTACAAAAATTAAAAGAATGGGCAGATAACTGGGATTTAAAAATAAATTTTACAAAAAGTAAAGTAATGTGTTTTTCAAATAAAAATATCAATCAACTTCCAAGAATAAAAATAGAAAATACAGAAATTGAATATACTCACAGCCAGAAAATTCTAGGCTTAACATTTGATGCTCCCAGACTAAAATGAAAAACCATATAGAAAAAATGAAGTAGAAATATAAATAGAATAAACATAATGAAAAAACTTGTCTCATTAAACTGGGGAGCAAACAGAGAAAATCTACTAAAATTCTATAAAATATACATAAAACCAAAAATAGAATACGGAATGACAATTTATGGAGCAGCAAAAGAAACAGAATTTAAAAAACTAAATTACAAAACAAGTACTTAGACTGGCAACTGGATGTTTCAAAACAACCCCAATCATAGTCCTTCAAGCAATAACAAACATTCCACCACTATCAATTAGAATTAAAAAAACTAGAATACATACAAATGATGAAAACCTTAAATAAACCTAATAACATGCCAATAAAACGACAATCAATAAAAAGTATAAAAGAATACAACCCTCAAGAGACAAAAGTCACTATTACATAGAGCTGCTAAAACAAAAACAAACTTAAAACATAGACTTAGCCCTAAATATAACGTCAAATATATCCCCAATACCCCATGGTACGATATATCCGAGAATATACAAACAAAATTTATGAATAACATAACAAAAATATCCCTCAAATAACCATTAACAAACAATACCAGGAATTAACAAATACTATCTACAAAGATTACAATAAAATTTTCACAGACGGTTCAAAGTTAAAAGAACCAGAATCAACCTCAGCAGCCATCTTCATTCAAAACAAAAATATAACAACTATTTGGAAATTACCCCCTAGAATAGAAATCACTCATGCAGAACTATTTGCCATAAAACAAGGACTAGCATATATAACAAACAACAATTTAACACATACAGTAATACTAACAGACTCACAATCATCACTACAACTAATACAAAACCCCAAACCACAGAACTACAAACAAATCACATATGAAATACAAAAACAAATACATTCACTCACAACACAAAACAAGAAAATAATGTTACAATGGATTCCATCACATAAAAACATAAAGGGAAATTAAATAGTTGATCAAGCTGCAAAGAAAGCTCATGAGATAAACAATCCCATATCCATACCACAAGACACAAAATATACCAATAAAAGAAATCAAATCAAAGAACTTAAAACAGTGGGAAATAGAATTAAAGAGAATCCTGAATACAAAAAATTATTTCATCAAAGACAATGATCAAAAACCATGGATCAGAGCTAAATACAGAAAACTAGATACATGTTTAACAAGAATAACAACCAAACACACAAGACTGAAACAACATCTATACAGAATAAAGATGGAAAATGACCCATTTTGCAGATGGTGCAGGAATCAAGAAGAAACTATTGAACATATGATACTACACTGTCCAAGATTCAACTCTCAAAGAACCAAATTAAAACAAGCTCTCACACAAATTAACATACAAGAATTTAATACAAATCTTCTGATTACAGGCGCAAACCAGACATCGATAATAAAGTACTACATATTGAGACATACAAAGATTTTCCTACAAAGAACAAGATTAATTGACATAATATAAGCAGCAAAAACCAACAAGAGGAGGATCCAGGGGATATAGACAACCACAGTCTAAAACCCTATAACAAGAAAGAAGAAGAAGAAGAAGATCAGCAATGAGACTTTCGTTTGAACCGTCATAGAGTAAACATCTATCCCGGTAACTGTGAACTGAAGTGAAGTGTAAAGTAAACACATGGACGATAATCTCATTCCAGAACCAGGAGAGAGTCCTGGTACATATAAACAAATGGACTATGAAACCCTAAATAACAGAAGACGTAAAAACAGTGAAAGCGACAGCGAAACAAACCCACCCTACAAGCAACACCGAAACGAAGAAGCCGGCAGGAACTTCACAATTCCAAATAGAAATGAATAACAACACTGAACCCGACAACCAAGTAAGAACAAACCAAAATGTAATACTCATTCAGCTGACAGGAGAATCATTAAGTTCAAACTTTAACAATCCCATCAAATTAACAAATGCAATTAACAACTCAGATTTTCATAAATATAATATTGAAGATTCACTGAGAGTATTGGGTATCGGAAAGGCGATAAGATTCGAGATAGAGGATATTCAAAAGATAAGACCCTTAAAAGAAATAAAAAAACTAGGACAATGGAACATAATTTGCAAACAGCCAGCATCCAGTATAAACACAAACTGCACATATGGAACAATATTCCCAGTGGAAATTGATTTAGATCTAAAAACAATAAAAGAGAAAATAAGAACACTGGGTCAGACTACAAACATGTTAGAAGTAATTAGAATAAACAAAACAAACCAAGAAAAAAAAAAAAAAACAGAAAAATGGGTTCCAACAAAATCATTAAGAATTACATGCAAAGGACTGCTACCGGAAAGGGTAACTATAGGACATACATCCTATCAAGTTAAACAGTACACCTTTCCAATACCCAAATGTTTCAACTGTCTTCGATACGGACACGGAATACTAACATGTAAAAACAAAAAAAGGTGCAACAAATGTAGCAGTCATGACCATTATTATAAGGATTGTAATAATGACCCATATTGTTTCTTTTGTGAAGAAAACCATTCACCAAACAGTAAACAATGTCAAATACATAACAAAGCACAAGACATAAACAAATATAACTTTACACCAAATAATCTAGACTTTAAAAAACAATTACAACAACTAAAACCCCTTACAGAACGAACAAAAAAAGTTACAAATAAAAATGTAAATATAAAAACAAAAGAAAACACTAGAATGACAAAAGAAACTCACTTCACAGATAAACATAAACTGTGAAAACACAAACCAAGACCCAAGCACACCACAAAACTATGCACAAGCAGTTTCACAAACACAAAATATCACACCAGGACAGAAAACACCTCCAAGACAAAGAACACAAAACATATCAAAATTAAATGATACACCAAAAACAAATACACAAATAAACAAAAAAGAAACAAAACCACAAAATGCAAACAAACAAAAATGTACTAATCCAGAACACTCGCCAATTACATGGACATTACCCACACCCATTGCTCACTCTCCTAACCCACACCCATTACCCACACCCATTATACACTCACATCATCCATCCCCATCCCCATTAACTAATATTCAAAATGAAAAACAAAAAATAAATGAAAGAAAGGAAGAAGAAAATGTAAATTGGATTATTATGATAAAAAATATCATAAAAGCAGTAACAAATTTGATGAATAATATAAACTCCGAAAAATCAATCTTAAACACAATCATAGAAACAAACGATTTCACACCAATCTTAAAACAAATAATGATTTTGATAAATGAATAAAATAATAACATGGAATGCACATTCAATCCAAAACAAAAAAACTGATTTGAATTACTTAATATTTAAAGAAAATCCAGGATTAATTGCCATTAGTGAAACCTGGTTAAAAAATAAAGATAACTTTAAATTAAATAATTACGAGATAATCAGAAAAGACAGAGAAAACCAAATTGGTGGAGGATTAATGATGTGCATAAGAAAAGATATACAATTTAGTAAACTAAATATAAACAATAGATACAGATATAAAATTGAAATTTTAGCTATTAAAATACAATATAAACAAAAATGGATGAATGTCTTGCTAATTTATAACCCCTGTAATAATATATTTAAAGAAGAATTCCGACACTATGTAGATCAAATACAAGAACCAAAGTTGATAATAGGAGACTTTAATGCACATCATCCCAGCTGGAACCGAGATCCAAATAAACAAAGCAATGTAACAGGAAAAAACTTGTTTTGAATTAATAAATCAAATGATATCATTCTGTTAACACCAAAAGGGCAGATTACTAGAATTGACCCCAAAACAAGCCAAGAAACCACATTAGATCTAGTAATAGGTTCACCCTCAATAACTCATCTCAAAATAAAGGCAGGCCCACACTTAAACAGTGATCATCTCCCAAGAATAATAAAAGATGACAATTATCAAATTTCATAAAAAATATTAGAAAAAAAATGGCAATATACAAAAGAAGGCTGGTCGGCATATGAGTCAAAACTTAACAAAATAAATACAAATATAAATACATTAGAAGAATTAGTAAAAATAATAAAAGATACAGGAGAAACATATTTCAAATTTACTAGTAAGAAGATAAATAATAAACCTAATAAACCCTGGTTGAATGATAAATGCAATGAAATAATAAAGAAAAGAAATAAAGCATATAATAAATGGAGAAAAAGACCAAATACACAAAATAGATTAAACTATAAAATATTAGTAGCTGAAGCAAAACAAATAATTGAAAAAAAAAAAAAGGAGTCATGGGAAAAATTTTGCGCATCGATAAACTTTAAAACTCCTAGCAAAAAAAATATGGAATTTTATAAAGAAACAGACAGGCAAAACAACAAGAAGTGAGTATCCTTTGATTAATAACAACTTCCCAGTAACAGAGATAACAAAAAAAAACTAGAATTATTTAAAAAAGACCCCCCCAGTCCCTTGCCCGTTGTTGTCGTGGGGGGGCTTAGGAAGCGGAGACTGGGACCCAATGATGGGGAACTCCCCAACCTTGGGACTCAGCCCTCGACTCAACTAATTTTGCATGGTCTTTTTTTTTCCTTCCCACTTTTCGTTTCTGTCCCTTCACCAAACCCTTCTGCTATCCACCTCCTAAGGTGTGAGAGCCGTGCTGAAAGGATGAAAGGCTGACTTTGTGCCAGTCCTGAACAGCCTGAGGGAGCCATGGGCACGGTATTCCCCTGATTTAGTTACCTAGCCCTTACCCCTCAAGGGGACCCTGAGGGGTGGACTGTTTTTTATCCCCAACATAACCCAGGCTTACCATGGCCAGTAATGAAAACATATCCCCACTATTAGGGGCAATGAGGCTTGCCCCTTTATCAAATAGCCCCAACAATGTAAACCCACCCGATTCCCTGACCCCAGGCTCTCCTTTGACCACGGCTCCGAACACTGCAATAACTACCCCCTCATCAATGCCTACTAGTACAGTAGCCAACAATCACCCCTTAAGGAACATTTCCACTCTTCCAGCATGCTCAACTTCAACACCTCTATCCCCACAACCTCCAACATCAACCACCCCATCCTCCCTTATTAATACCTTACAGCCTTATTGCCCACCTCTCCATAACACTACCTCCCTCAGCACTACTCCATCTTCGTCATGCCCCCGCCCTTCTACTACCCCTATCACTACAATCTTGAATACTCTCTTTAGCGCAACCAAATGGGACCGATTTTTCGTGATCCCTCCCACAGCTCCCTACTCTGACAACACCCTTCTCTTCCAACAATGTCTCCAAAAACAAGTAGGTAAAGTCTCTTTCCGTAGCCGACCCGACCGCTCCCGTCTTGTCACAGTAACATCCGAAAACCAAGCTATAGCATTAACAAAACTAACTGACCTATATGGTAACCCCATCCTTGCAGAACCCCATCCAACCCTCAATACTTGCACCGGAACAGTTTCAATCTCCCCAGCAAATTGCCCAGTCTATGACAAAGATTGGTCAGACTGTGGAGAAGACCTACTTGCCTGTCTCACAGACTATGATGCAACATCAGTACAATGCTACTCCATTCCCCCCAGAGGTCATCGAAAGAAATCCCTAACATAGCCAAAATTACCTTCCGTAGACAGACCTTCCTTTAACGTCTACATAGGAGGAAATCCTCCCTGTTCATCCATACCAACCCCCTCCACGTCAGTGCCAAAATTGTTGGCGTCTAGGACACCCAGCCAAACATTGCCGTTCCACAGCCAGATGCCCACTATGTGCCCAACCTGGCCATACCCGATCGAACTGCTCTGCACAATCACGCACATGTGCCAACTGTGGCGGCCCCCATAATGTATTTTATAGGGGCTGTCCCACCTACAAGTTTGAGTCTGAGGTAGCAACTCTCAGATTCAAACTTGGACTGACACTACGTGAAGCCAGACAGGAAGCACGTCGACGTGGTTTCTCTCTTACTCCATACTCCAGTAATACTGCTCATTCTACCAATTCTCCTAAACCCACCCCCCTACATCTAACTCCCCCTCTTCTACCTCCTACCTTCCCCAGTCAACTCTTTTGCCATCCTAAACCCAGACACTCCATCTCTACTACAGATACTCCAATCGCCACTACAACCCCAACACCTTCCCCTCTCCCTCCTCGCACTACCCGTAACAGACAGAACAAACGTTCCACCCCCTCTTCCCCTACCACACAAACACCTCCACCTTCCTTTGCCCCTATGCTTGAGACACCAATCCTCTCTTCCCCCCCTCACAAGAAATCCTTTATCCCCCAAAACTCCCCAACCAACTCCTCAGAAGAAACTATTGAAAATATTCAAGATTACTTAATGAAAACTGACACTCAACCTCCAAATCTCACAACTCCTGCTCCTTTCACACTCCAAGTAACTGCTGATATCCATCCTCCTCCTAACGATATCCCCCCTACACCCTATCCTCCTAACCCCTCCCAACACAGCCCATCCCCCCGACCCCAACCCCGCCCACATTAACCCTCCCACCATCCCCTCTATCCCTTCCATTCCCTCCTGGATACACACGTGAATCCCTTATGTAACCCTCCTACCATCCCCTCTATCCCTTCCACTCCCTCCTTGATACATCCCTTATGTCACAAGTATCCCCTTCCACAGACCCTCTGTCTCCTAATACCCCTCCTAGTAGAACACCAACTCCCACACCTCTCCATTCTCAGACCTCTCGGTCCTTATCCCACCCTCTAGCTGCTTCCCCCTCAAAATCTCCAAAACGTACTACAATCTATATCACCAAAGTATAACTATCCTTCATTGGAATATTCGCGGTTTCTGCTCCCACAGACCTGACCTTTGTCATATCCTTTCCTCATATAACCCATCTATTGTATACCTTCAAGAGACCTTTCTTACACATCCTCCAATACCAATCCCCAATTATCATTTTGTCTCTTCCCCACATTCCCTTTATGTCTCATCCATACTTACCTCTGCTTTCCCCCACCTATCCTCCCTTCACCGACCTCCCAACTTATCAGACATCCTTACAGAATCCCACACTTTCTGTTTCAACAACCTATTCTCTTTCCTCAAACGCATACATATCCTCCATCTAATCTAACTCCTTACCACACCTGACTCTAACCCTTTCACTCACCAATTCCTTTGCCCAGCTTAGACAACTAATCACTAACTCAACCACCCTTCCCTAACATTAACTATAGTGCTACATGACCTTAGAAGTCTAGCACATTTATCTTGCTTTTAACCATTAACCATCAACCATTTAAAAAAGAATATGAAAATATAACAAGTAAACAAACAAAAAAACTACTCACAAAAATGGAAAAAGAAGAAATACTAAACAGTGTCAATGAAGAAGACATAAACAATGATATAACATTAGAAGAATTAACATATGTTATAAAAAATGCAAAAAATGGAAAAGCCTATGGTCCTGACAAAATTACATACGAATTTTATAAAAATGCACCAGAGAAGATATTAGAAATCATATTAAAAAACTTTAACAGATACTGGGTAAAAGGAGAATACCCAAATGAAATAAAAAAAGCAATAATCAATCCAATCCTTAAACCTGGGAAGGATCCAACAAAAAATAAACTCTTATAGATTTATAAGCAGAACACCTTGCATCGGCAAACTATTCAAAAGCATAATAACAAGAAGAATAAATTGGTGGCTCGAAAAAAATAACTTAGATGAAGATCTTATAGGTTTCAGGCCCAATAGGAACACAACAGATGCACTACAAATAATAGAAATGAAAATAAGAAAAGCAATAAAAGAAAAAAAAAAATGTACTAGTAGTGTGCCTAGACATAGAAAAAGCTTTTGACTCAGTTAATCACGAAACCATAATAATAAAAGCTAAAAATATGGGATTAAGGGGGAAAATATTTAAATGGATAAATAATTTCCTAACAAAAAGAACTTTTCAAATACAATTAAGAGAACAAAACTCAACAACGGGAAAAATAATAAATGGAGTCCCACAAGGATCTCCCATAAGCCCTACTTTATTTAATATAGTAATGTCAGATATAAAAATACCTAAAGAAATATGTAAAATAATATATTCAGATGACTTAACCTTAGTAACATCTAATATAAACCTAGATGAAGCAAAAAATAATTTAGAACACAGCCTAAATATAAAAAGGGGAAGGGTCAAAAAAAATGGGACCTTAAGAAAAATCCAACAAAAGTAAGATAATGTGTTTCACAAACAAAAAATAGAAAAAATACCCAAATAATAAAAATGGAAATCAAGAAATAGCATATACAAATAACCCATATTATTTTAGGACCAATTTGATGCCCCAAAAATTGACTTGGAAAAACCATAAAATGTATGTAAAACAAAATCAATGAATAGAATAAATATTATGAAAAAACTAACAGCATTAATTTGGGGAGCAAACAGAGAAACCCTTAATGAAATTCTATAATATATACATAAAACCAATAATTGAATATGAATTACAAATATGGAGAAACAACCAAACAGAAATTGAAAAAACTTGAAATTATCCAAATAATGCAATGAGAATTGCAACGGGATCCTTCGATCTACACCAACAATAACTCAAACAAGCATTGACAAATCAATATCAATGATAAAAAGAATAAAGGATTAGAATGTATTCAATTAATTGAAAATTTTGAAAAACATGATAATATGCCAATTAAATCCTTAACCTTAAAAAGCATAGAAAATTTTAACCCAAATAAAGATAAAAAACATTAATATATAGAGTAATTGAAACCTGTAAAAAATGGAAAATAAATTTAAGAATAAACACAATCCCTAACATATCCCCAATCCCTCCATGGTCCGACATCCTACAAAACATTGAATCAAACTTCATAGATAATATGAGCAAAAACATACCACCAAATAATACAACAACACTTCCATCTACTTGAAAATACAACATACCAAAATTATCACAAAATATACACTGACAGATCTAAAATAAAAGACCCAAATCAACATCAGCAGCAATATACATTCAAAAAAAGAATATTTCAACAAACTGGAAATTACAAAAAACACAGAGATAAAAGAAACAGAACTATTGCAATCAAACAAAACCTAAACTACATAAACAACAACAAACTACAGAAAAAATGTGATCTTAACAGACTAACAAACATCCATACAAGCAATAAAAAACTACAGACCAGTAAAACACAAAAAAACAATATACGAAATACAAGCCCAACTACACTTATTAAACACTAAAAAACAACATATTAAAATACAATGGATCCCCTCACATAAAAACATAAAGGGGAAAAGAAATAGCAGATAGAGCAGCAAAAAAAGCACTGAAATAAAGAGCCCATAGTCATGACCCAAAATTCAACTAATACAATAAAAAAATAAAAATGAAAAAAAAAGAAAATTGGATACCAAATTAACCGAAAAGTTAAACACAAAAGAATTTTTTCATTAAAAACAACAACCCACAACCATGGACAAGATCAAAAACAGAAAAATAGATGTAAGCATTGCAAGAATAATGACAAAACACACAAGACTCAAAAAAAACCTATATAAATTAAAAAAGGGGAATGACCCAATGTGCCGATGGTGCAATAACCAAGAAGAGACACCAGAACATTTAATCTTACAAGTCCAAGATTTAACTCCTACAGAGCTAACTAATACAATCACTAAACAAAATGAAAATACAAAATCCTGACCTGAACTTATTAATTACAGGTGCTGATCAACCAACAATAAAAAGTATTATATCTTGAGACACACAAAAATCTTCCTACAAAGAACAAGAATAATAGACAATCTGAAACAGAGAAAACCCTAAGAAAATCCAGGGAATATAGGCTGCTATATAGTCTAAAACCCTTAAAAGAAGAAGAAAGAAAGAAAGTTTGAAGCGCTGTGAAACGCCAATCCATGATAAATGCAGGTGAGAAATGTTTTGTGTTGTGTCGATTCTGGGGCATTTTAAAGTCCCTATAGTGGGTATGCAGAAGAAATAAACTTTATTATATATATAGACATTATATTTGAGCCCATTAGGTGCCTCAAATGTCCCCCCCCCAAAAAAAAAAAAAAAAAAAAAAAAAAAAAAAAAAAAAAAAAAAAAAAAATAATATATATATATTATATATATATATATATATATATATATATAATATATATATATATATATATATATAAAATAAAATAATAAAAAAAATAATAATAAAAAAAATAATAATTTAAAAAAATAATAGAAAAGAATAAATGATGAATAAAAATTTTAAATAAAATTTTTTTAAATAGGAAAAAAACAATTTTTAAACCCGGGGCCCCAAAAATTGGGGAAATGAAAAAAGATTG
>NW_023638715.1:142619-160119 GCF_015228065.2 Penaeus monodon
CAAATACTCCCTTCCTCTGAATCCATCCTTACTAAAATGTAGCCTCCTTTTGCTCAACCCATTCTCACTTTCCTCTTCCCTTTTACAATTTTTACTGACTCCCTAACTCTTACTCTCATAAAGTCAATAAAACACCACCAACCCATTTTGTTTGTAAGACCCAGACTGGTTGTTTCTCCCTGTCCACAACGCCATAAAACAATCAAATTTTGCGGGGTGCCAGCCATTTTTGGAATCCCCGGCATGACAGCCGATACACTAGCACGCCACGCCTCTATGTCCACATCATACCAACCCGCTTCTCACATATCCCAGCCACGGATTATTACCCCACTTTAAGACCTTCTTGTATAAACGATGGCAATTTTTTTGGGTCAAGCCTCCGCACTAATAAATTACATTCTGTAAACTATCAATCTCCTCCGGGTCAACTCCATTTCACGGAACAGACGTTGGGAGACTGCTCTCGCCCGCTTACGCATTGGCCACACCCGTCTAACACACTCCCTATCTGATGTCACAATCTGATCCACCCTTATGTTCCTTCGTAATGGTCCCCTTTCAATCCCTCACATCCTATTATCGTCCCCAAAACGTTTTGAACAACCCGTCCCTCTGCTTTCCCCCATCTATCCCCCCTTCACCGACCTCCCAACCTATCAGACATCCTTTCAGAATCCCACACTTTCTGCTTCAACAACCTATTCTCTTTCCTCAACCATACATATCCTTCATCTATCTAACCCCTTTACCACACCCGACCCTAACCCTTTCATCACCAATTCCTTTGCCCACTTAGACAACTAATCACTAACTCAACCACCCTTCCCAAACATTAACTATAGTGCTACATGACCTTAGATGTCTAGCACATTTCTCTTGCTTTTAACCATTAACCATTAACCATTAGAACAATGGGAATTAAAGTAAATTAAAAAAGTAAATGGCTAAATTTTCTTCTGTATAAAAACCCTTTGTAATGATATAAAAGCAGAAAACTAGAGTACTATACAGATCAAATCACAAACCCCAAAATGTACTAGGAGACTTAAATGCTCACCACCTGTGCTGGAATACAAAACAAATCACAGACAAAGTAATAAAACTGGTGAAAGCATAATAAAATGGATAAGTGAGAAAAATCTAATAATACAAACCTCCACAAAACTTAACAACTAAGAATTGATCCAAAAACTGCTAAAGATCAACTTTAGATCTTGAAAATGCATCTCCACTCTAAGTCATCTACAGATAATACAGCAATGCATTTAAACAGTGACCATCTACCAATATAAAAGATATCTACATCAGAAAACCAATTATTAAAAGAAAAAAAATGGAATTATACTAAAGAAGGTGGACAAATTATCAAAAAGCACAAAACAATATAGAAATAGATAATTTAAACAACCATAGAAAAACTACAGAACTAATAAAAAATATGGCGCTAAAATATTTCCAACTGGAAATAAGAAATCACCAGAATAAACCAAACACCGGGGTGGAAAAAAGAATGCCATGATATCATAAAAAAAAAAACAAAGCACTCAATAAATGAGAAAGAAACCCAAAAGAAAACCAATCATCATACAAAAGACTTTTAGCAAAAGCTAGTTTCACAATAAATCAACGAAAAAAGAATCTTGGGAAAAGTTCTGCACTCACTAAGTTTTAAAAATCCACCAAGAAAGATCTGGAAGTTCATAAAAAACTATCGGGAAAAACACTACAACAGAATATCCTTTAATAGAAAATGATCTGCCTTTAACAAATATAAAACTAAATTAGAAAAATTCAAGAAAAATATAAAAAAATAGTATGCAAAAACCTAAAAAACTTTTACAGGCTTAGAAAAAAAAAGACTATTCAATCAAAAAATAAAAAACGAATTTTGGACAAAAGACAAACTTAGTAGAGCTAAAAACAGTAATAAAAGATGCCAAAAATGATAAAGCCTATGGCCCAGACGAAATTCCTTTACGATTTTATAAGAACATCCCAGACAACATGACGAGTCAATTTTAACTAACTTAAAACTCTTACGGGACCAGAGGGGAATACCCAGAATCATTAAAAAACGAAATAATAAACCCAATAATAAACCCCCGGAAAAGACCCTTAGAAGCAAATTCATACAGATTTATAAGCAAATTTCATGTATCGGCAAAATATTTGAAAACATAATAACAAAAAAAACTAGTCTGGTGGTTAGAAAAAAACCCAATAAATTAGATAAAGATTTAATGGGCTTCAGACCAAAACAGAAGCACCATTGATGCACTACAAATTTAATTGATAACCCTATAAACAAAGCATCATAGAAAAAAAATATACAATATTAGCATGTTTTGATCTAGAAAAGCTTTTGATACTGTTAATCATGAGGCACTATTGAAAAAAATGTCAAAATAGGAATAACAGGAAAACCTCAAAAATTTGGATAAATAGCTTATTAGAAAGAAGAACATTCCAAATAATAATTGGTAACCAAAAATCAGATAAAGCAATAATACAAAGTGGAGTACCCCAAGGATCACCAATTACCCCAATATTATTCAATATACTAATGAATGTTTAGATTTATCAGAAGGAGTTGAAAAATTATATACCAGATGACATAACCTTAGTAACAAGTGATAAAAGCCTAATAGAAGTTTCCCACTAAAATTGAAACAGTACTACAAAATTAAAAAAATGGCAGATAACTGGGATTTAAAAATAAATTTTACAAAAAGTAAAGAAATGTGTTTTTTCAAATAAAAATATCAATAAACCTTCAAAAATAAAATAGAAATACAGAAATTGAATATACTCACAGCCAAAAAATTTCTAGCTTAACATTGATCGCCCCCAGACTAAATGGAAAACCTATAAAAAATGAAGTAGAAATATAAATGAAATAAACTAAGAAAACTTGTCTCATTAAACTGGGGAGCAAAAAGAGAAAATCTACTAAAATTCTATAAAATATCATAAAACCAAAAATAGAATCGGAATGACAATTTATGGAGCAGCAAAAGAAACAGAATTTAAAAACTAGAAACATTACAAAACAAGTACTTAAAACTGGCAACGGGATGTTTCAAAACAACCCCAATCATAGCTCTTCAAGCAATATCAAACATCCCACCACTATCAATTAGAATTAAAGAACTAGAATGCATAAAAGGGTGAAAACCTTAAATAAACCTAATAACATGACATAAAAAAAAAAAGAAATAAAAGTATAAAGAATACAACCCTCAAAGAGACAAAAGATCACTATTACATAGAGCTGCTAAAACAAAAACAAATTTAAAACATAGACTTAGCCCTAAATTTTAACGTCAAATATATCCCCAATACCCCATGGAAATGATATATCCGAGAATATACAAACAAAATTATGTATAACAAAACAAAAAATACCCTCAAATAATCATTAACAAAAAAATACCAGGAATTAACAAATACTACCTACAAAGATTACAATAAAATTTTCACAGACGGTTCAAATTTAAAAAGAACCGGGAATCAACCTCAGCAGCCATCTTCATTCAAAAAACAAAAAAACAACTATTTGGAAATTACCCCCTAAATAGAAATCACTCATGCAGAACTTTTGCCATAAAAAGGACTAGCAAAATAACAAAAAACAATTTAACACATACAGTAATACTAACAGACTCACAATCATCACTACAACTATACAAAACCCAAACCACAGAACTACAAACAAATCACATATGAAATACAAAAACAAATACATTCACTCACAACACAAAACAAGAAAATAATGTTACAATGGATTCCATCACATAAAAACATAAAGGGAAATTAAATAGTTGATCAAGCTGCAAAGAAAGCTCATGAGATAAACAATCCATATCCATACCACAAGACCAAAATATACAATAAAAAAATCAAATCAAAGAACTTAAAACAGTGGGAAATAGAATTAAAAAGAATCCTGAATACAAAAAATATTTCATCAAAGACAATGATCAAAAACCATGGATCAGAGCTAAATACAGAAAACTAGAATCATGTTTAACAAGAATAACAACCAAACACACAAGACTGAAACAACATCTATACAGAATAAAGATGGAAAATGACCCATTTTGCAGATGGTGCAGGAATCAAGAAGAAACTATTGAACATATGATACTACACTGTCCAAGATTCAACTCTCAAAACCAAATTAAAACAAGCCTCACACAAATTAACAATACAAGAATTTAATACAAATCTTCTGATTACAGGCGCAAACCAGACATCGATAATAAAGTACTACATATTGAGACATACAAAGATTTTCCTACAAAGAACAAGATTAATTGACATAATATAAGCAGCAAAAACCAACAAGAGGAGGATCCAGGGGATATAGACAACCACAGTCTAAAACCCTATAACAAGAAAGAAGAAGAAGAAGAAGATCAGCAATGAGGACTTTCGTTGAACCGTCATAGAGTTAAAAATCTATCCCGTAACTGTGAACTGAAGTGAAATGTAAAGTAACATGGACGATAATCTCATTCCAGAACCAGGAGAGAGTCCTGGTACATATAAACAAATGGACTATGAAACCCTAAATAACAGAAGACGTAAAAACAGTGAAAGCGACAGCGAAACAAACCCACCCTACAAGCAACACCGAAACGAAGAAGCCGGCAGGAACTTCACAATTCCAAATAGAAATGAATAACAACACTGAACCCGACAACCAAATAAAACAAACCAAAAAGTAATAAATCATTCAGCTGACAGGAGAATCATTAAGTTCCCAAATTTAACAATCCCATCAAATTAACAATGCAATTAACAACTCAGATTTTTATAAATATAATATTGAAGATTCACTGAGAGTATTGGGTATCGGAAAGGCGATAAGATTCGAGATAGAGGATATTCAAAAGATAAGACCCTTAAAAGAAATAAAAAACTAGGACAATGGAACATAAATTTTCCAACAGCCAGCATCCAGTATAAAAACAAACTGCACATATGGAACAATATTCCCATGGAAATTGATTTAGATCAAAAAAAATAAAAGAGAAAATAAGAACACTGGGTCAGACTACCCAAAAAAAGTTAGAAGTAATTAGAATAACAAACAAACCAAGAAAAAAAAAAAAAACAGAAAATGGGTTCCAACAAAACATTAAAGAATTACTGCAAAGGACTGCTACCGGAAAGGGTAACTATAGGACATACATCCTATCAAGTTAAACAATACACCTTTCCAATACCCAAATGGGTTTTAACTGTCTTCGATACGGACACGGAATACTAACATGTAAAAACAAAAAAGGTGCAACAAATGTAGCAGTCATGACCATTATTATAAGGATTGTAATAATGACCCCTATTGTTCTTTTGTGAAAAAAACCATTCACCAAACGTAAACAATGTCAAATACATAACAAGCACAAAAACCTAAACAAATATAACTTTACACCAAATAATCTAGACTTTAAAAACAATTACAACAACTAAAACCCCTTACAACGAACAAAAAAAAGTTACAAATAAAAATGTAAATATAAAAACAAAAGAAAACACTAGAATGACAAAAGAAACTCACTTCACAGATAAACATAAACTGTGAAAACACAAACCAAGACCCAAGCACACCACAAAACTATGCACAAGCAGTTTCACAAACACAAAATATCACACCAGGACAGAAAAACCTCCAAGACAAAGAACACAAAACTATCAAAATTAAATGATACCCAAAAACAAATACACAAATAAACAAAAAAGAACAAAACCACAAATGCAAACAAACAAAAATGTACTAATCCAGAACACTCGCCAATTACATGGACATTACCCACACCCATTGCTCACTCTCCTAACCCACACCCATTACCCACACCCATTATACACTCACATCATCCATCCCCATCCCCATTAACTAATATTCAAAATGAAAAACAAAAAAATAAATGAAAGAAAGGAAGAAAAATTAAAAATTTGGGTTATTATATAAAAAATATCATAAAAGCAGTAACAAATTGATGAATAATATAAACTCCGAAAAATCAAACTTAAAAACCCAAACATAGAAACAACGATTTCACACCAATCTTAAAACAAAAAATTATTTTGATAAATGAATAAAATAATAACATGGAATGCACATTCAAACCAAACAAAAAACTGATTTGAATTACTTAATATTTAAAAAAAATCCAGGGTTAATTGCCATTAGTGAAACCTGGTTAAAAAATAAAGATAACTTTTAAAATTAAAAAATTACGAGATATCAGAAAAGACAGAGAAAACCCCAAAATTGGTGGAGGATTAATGATGTGCATAAGAAAAGATATACAATTTTGTAAACTAAATATAAACAATAGATACAGATATAAATTGAAATTTTAGCTATTAAAATACAATATTTAAAAAAAAATGGATGAATGTCTTGCTAATTTAAACCCTGTAATAATTTTATTTAAAGAAGAATTTCCCACACTATGTAGATCAAAAACAAAAACCAAAGTTGATAAAAGGAGACTTTAATGCACATCATCCCAGCTGGAACCGAGATCCAAATAAAAAAAGCAATGTAAACAGGAAAAAAATTGTTTGAATTAATAAATCAAAATGATATCATTCTGTAACACCAAAGGCAATTACTAGAATTGACCCCAAAACAAGCCAAGAAACCACATTAGATCTAGTAATAGGTTCACCTCAATAACTCATCTCAAAATAAAGGCAGGCCCACACTTAAACAGTGATCATCTCCCAAGAATAATAAAGATGACAATTATCAAATTTCATAAAAATATTAGAAAAAAAATGGCAATATACAAAGAGGTGGTCGGCATATGATCAAAACTTAACAAAATAAATCAAATATAATACATTAGAAGAATTAGTAAAATAATAAAGATACAGGAGAAACATATTTCAAATTTACTAGTAAGAAGATAAATAATAAAACCCAATAAACCCTGGTTGAATGATAATGCAATGAAATAATAAAGAAAAGAAATAAAGCATATAATAAATGGAGAAAAAGACCAAATACACAAAATAGATTAAACTAAAAATATTAGTAGCTGAAGCAAAACAAATAATTGAAAAAAAAAAAAAGGAGTCATGGGAAAATTTTGCGCATCGGGTAAACTTTAAAACTCCTAGCAAAAAATATGGAATTTTATAAAGAAACAGACAGGGAAAACAACAAGAAGTGAGTATCCTTTGATTAATAACAACTTCCCAGTAACAGAGATAACAAAAAAAACTAGAATTATTTAAAAAGACCCCCCGTCCCCCTTGCCGTTGTTGTCGTGGGGGGCTTAGGAAGCGGAGACTGGGACCCAATGATGGGGAATCCCCAACCTTTGGGACTCAAACCCTCGACTCAACTAATTTTGCATGGTCTTTTTTTTTTCCTTCCCACTTTTCGTTTCTGTCCCTTCACCAAACCCTTTCTGCTATCCACCTCCTAAGGTGTGAGAGCCGTGCTGAAAGGGTGAAAGGCTGACTTTGTGCCAGTCCTTTAAGGCCTGAGGGAGCCATGGGCACGGTATTCCCTGATTTAGTTACCTACCCTTACCCCCCAAGGGGACCCTGAGGGGTGGACTGTTTTTTATCCCAACATAACCCAGGCTTACCATGGCCAGTAATGAAAACATACCCCCCACTATTAGGGGCAATGAGGCTTGCCCCTTTATCAAATAGCCCCAACAATGTAAACCCACCCGATTCCCTGACCCCGGGCTCCCTTTGACCACGGCTCCGAACACTGCAAATAACTACCCCCTCATCAATGCCTACAAAGACAGTAGCCAAAAAATCCCCCTTAAGGACCATTTCCACTCTTCCAGCATGCTCAACTTCAACACCTCTATCCCCACAACCTCCAACATCAAACCACCCCATCCTCCCTTTTTAAATTTACCTACAGCCTTATTGCCCACCTCTCCATAACACTACCTCCCTCAGCACTAACTCCATCTTCGTCATGCCCGCCCTTCTACTCCCCCTATCACTACAATCTTGGAATACTCTCTTTAGCGCAACCAAATGGACCGATTTTTCGTGATCCCTCCCCACAGCTTCCCTACTCTAAACAACACCCTTCTCTTCCAACAATGTCTCCAAAAACAAGTAGGTAAAGTCTCTTCCGTAGCCGACCCGACCGCCCCCGTCTTGTCACAGTAACATCCGAAAACCAAGCTATAGGCATTAACAAAACTAACTGACCTATATGGTAACCCCATCCTTGCAGAACCCCATCCAACCCTCAATACTTGCACCGGAACATTTTTTCAATCTCCCAGCAAATTGCCCAGTCCTATGACAAAGATTGGTCAGACTGTGGAGAGACCTACTTGCCTGTCTCACAACTATGATGCAACATCAGTACAATGCTACTCCATTCCCCCCAGAGGTCATCGAAAGAAAACCACTAACATTAGCCAAAATTACCTTCCGTAGAAGACCTTCCCTTTAACGTCTAATAGAGGAAAAACCCCTCCCTGTTCATCCATAAAAAACCCCATCCACGTCAGTGCCAAAATTTGTTGGCGTCTAGGACACCCAGCCAAACATTGCCGTTCCACAGCCAGATGCCCACTATGTGCCCAACCTGCCATAACCCGTATCGAACTGCTCTGCACAATCACGCACATGTCCCAAACTGTGGCGGCCCCCATAATGTATTTATAGGGGCTGCCCCACCTACAAGTTTGAGTCTGAGGTAAGAAAACTCTCAGATTCAAACTTGGACGGGACACTACGTGAAGCCAGACGGGAAAGCACGTCGACGTGGTTTCTCTTTTAAACTCCATACTCCCAGTAATACTGCTCATTCTACCAAATTTTCTCCTAACCCACCCCCCTACATCTAACCTCCCCCTCTTCTACCTCCTACCTTTCCCCAGTCAAACTCTTTTGCCATCCTAAAACCCAGACACTCCAAGCTCGACTACAGATACTCCCAATCGCCACTACAACCCCAACAACTTCCCCTCTCCCTCCTCGCACTACCCGTAACAGACAGAACAAACGTTCCAACCCCCCCCTTCCCCCTACCAACCAAACACCTCCACCTTCCTTTGCCCCTATGCTTGAGACACCAATCCTCTCTTTCCCCCCTCACAAGAAATCCTTATCCCCCAAAACTCCCCACCAACTCCTCAGAAGAACTATTGAAAATATTCAAGATTACTTAATGAAAACTGACACTCAACCTCCAAATTCTCACAACCTCTGCTCCTTTCACACTCAATAACTGCTGATATCCATCCTCCTCCTAACATATCCCCCCTAAAACCCTATCCTCCTAACCCCTCCCAACACAGCCCATCCCCCCCCGACCCCAACCCCGCCCACATTAACCCTCCCACCATTCCCCCCTATCCCTTCCATTCCCTCCTGGATACACACTGAAATCCCTTAAAGTAACCCTCCTACCATCCCCTCTATCCCCTTCCACTTCCCCCCTTGATACATCCCTTATGTCCACAAGTATCCCCTTCCACAGACCCTCTGTCTCCTAATACCCCTCCTAGTAGAACACCAACTCCCACACCTTCCATTCTCAGACCTCTCGGTCCTTATCCCACCCTCTAGCTGCTTCCCCCTCAAAATCTCCAAAACGTAAAAAACAATCTATATCACCAAAGTATAACTATCCTTCATTGGAATATTCGCGGTTTTCTGCTCCCACAGACCTGACCTTTGTCATATCCTTTCCTCTATAAACCCCTCTTATTGTATACCTTCAAAAAGACCTTTCTTACACATCCTCCAATACCAATCCCCAATTATCATTTTGTCTCTTCCCCACATTCCCTTTATGTCTCATCCATAAATTACTCTGCTTTCCCCCACCTACCCCCTTCACCGACCTCCCAACTTATCAGACATCCTTACAGAATCCCACACTTTCTGTTTCAACAACCCCATTCTCTTTCCTCAAACGCATTTTCATACCTCCATCTAATCTAACTCCTTACCACCCCCTGAACTCTAACCCTTTCACTCACCAATTCCTTTGCCCAGCTTAGACAACTAATCACTAACTCAACCTTCCCTAACATTATCTATAGTGCTACATGACCTTAGAGACTAGCACACTTTTTTTTTTATCGTGCTTGTAACCCATAACCTCAACCCATTTTAAAAAAGAATAGGAAAAATAAACAAGTAAACAAACAAAAAAACTACTCACAAAAATGGAAAAAAGAGAAAAATACTAACAGTGTCAATGAAAAGACATAAACAATGATATATAACATTAGAAGAAATTAACATATGTTATAAAAATGCAAAAAAATGGAAAAGCCTATGGTCCTGACAAAATTACTTACGAATTTTATAAAAATGCACCAGAGAAAGATATTAGAAATCATATTAAAAAACTTTAACAGATACGGGTAAAAGGAGAATACCCAAATGAAATAAAAAGCAATAATCAATCCAATCCTTAAAACATGGGAAGGATCACACAAAAATAAACTTTATAGATTTATAACAGAACACCTTGCATCGGCAAACTATCAAAAAGCATAATAAACAAGAAGAATAAATGGTGGCTCGAAAAAAAATAACTAGGATGAAGATCTTATAGGTTTCAGGCCCAATAGGGAACACAACAGATGCAACTACAAATAATAGAAATGAAAATAAGAAAAGCATAAAAGAAAAAAAAAAATGTACTAGTAGTGTGCCCTAGACATAGAAAAAGATTTTGACTCAGTTAATCACGAAACCATAATAATAAAAGCTTAAAAATATGGGGATTAAGGGGGAAAAATATTTAAATGGATAAATAATTTCCTAACAAAAAGAACTTTCAAATAAATTAAGAGAACAAAACTCAACAACGGGGAAAAATAATTAATGGAGTCCACAAGGATCTCCCATTAAGCCCTACTTTATTTAATATTAGTAATGTCAGATATAAAATTCCTAAAGAAATATGTAAAAAATATATTCAGATGATTAACCTTGTAACCTCTATATAAACCTAGATTTGAAGCAAAAAAATAATTTAGGAAACACAGCTAAATATAATAAGGGAATGGTCAGAAAAATGGGACATAAGGATAAATCCAACAAAAAGTAAGATAATGTGTTTCACAAACAAAAAAATAGAACAATACCCAATAAATAAAAATAGGAAAAGCAGAAATAGCATATACAAATAATCATATATTATTTAGGACCAATTTTGATGCACCAAAATTGGACTTGGAAACCATTATAAGTATGTAAAAACCAAATCAATGAATAGAATAATATTATGAAAAAACTAACAGCATTAACTGGGAGAAACAAGAAACCCTAATGAAATTCTATAATATATAAATCAAAACAATAATGGAATATGGAATTACAATATATGGAGCAACAAACCAAACAGAATTGAAAAAACTTGAAAATATCCAAAATAATGCAATGAGCATGCAACAGGATCCTTCAGATCCTACCACCAACAATAACTCTACAAAATTGACAAATCAAACATCAATGATTAAAAAGAATAAAGGATTAGAAATGTATTCAATTAATTGAAAATTGTGGAAAAACATGATAATATGCCAATAAAATCCTTAACCTTAAAGCATAGAAAAAAATTGTAACCCAAATAAGATAAAAAACATTAATATATAGAGTTAATGAAACCTGTAAAAAAAAATGGAAAAAGAAATTAAGAATAAACACAATCCCTAAATATCCCCAATCACTCCCTGGTCCGACATCCTACAAAAACATGGAATCAAACTTCATAGAAGTATGAGCAAAAACATACCACCCAACTAATACAAACAACATTCCATCTACTTGAAACTACAACATACAAAAGTATCACCAAATATACACTGACAGATCTAAAATAAAAGACCCAAAATCAACAGCAGCAGCATTACATTCAAAACAAGAATATTTCAACAATCTGGAAATTACAAAATAACAACAGAGATAAATAGAAGCAGAAACTATTTTTGCAATCAAAAACAAGCTCTAAAAACTACTAAAAACAAACAAACTACAGAAAACTGTATGATCTTAACAGACATAAACATCCATACAAGCAATAAAAAAACTACAGACCAGTAAAAACACAAACAAACAATATACGAAAATTACCAAGCCCAAAACCTACACTTATTAAACAACTAAAAAAAAACATATTAAAATACATGGATCCCCTCACTAAAAAACATAAAAGGGAAAATTAAATAGCAGATAGAGCAGCAAAAAAAGCACATGAAATAAAGAGACCATCATAGTCAGGACCCAAAATTCAACTAATTACAATAAAGAAATTCAAAATGAAAAACAAAAAGGAAAATTGGGATAACCAAATTAACCGAAAGTTAAACACAAAAGAATTTTACATTTAAAGACAAACAACCCAAAACCATGGACCAAAAAAAAAAAGGGGATCAAAAACAGAAAAATAGATGTAAGCATTAGCAAGAATAATGACAAAACAAACAAGACTCAAAAAACACCTATATAAATTAAAATGGAGGATGACCCATATTTTTTGTGCCGATGGTGCAATAAACAAGAAGAGAAACCAGAACATTTAATCTTACAATGTCCAAGATTTTAAAACCCTACAGAGCTAAACTAATACAATCACTAGCAAAATGAAAATACAAAATCCTGACCTAACTTATTAATTACAGGTGCTATGATCAACCAACAATAAAGAAATATTTATCTGAGGACACACAAAAATCTTCCTACAAAGAACAAGAATAATAGACATCTTGAAAAACAGAGAAGAACCATAAAGAAAAATCCAGGGGAATATAGCTGGCTATATAGTCTAAAACCCTATAAAAGAAGAAAGAAAGAAAGAAAGATTTGACAGCGCTGTCATACGACAAACCATGATAAATGCAGGTGAGAAATGTTTTGTGTTGCGTCGATTCTGGGTCATTTTTAAAGTCATATAGTGGCTATACAGAAGAAATAAACTTTATTATATATATAGACATTATATTTGAGCCCATTAGGTGCCTCAAATGTCCCCCCCCCAAAAAAAAAAAAAAAAAAAAAAAGAAAAAAAAAAAAAAAAAAAAAAAAAAAAAAAATATATATATATATATATATATATATATATATATATATATATATATATATATATATATGATAATAATAATAATAATAATAATAATAACAATAATAATAATAATGATAATAATTATTAAATAAAATAAATAGAAAACAAGCAATTTAGACCATACACGGAAATGAAGAAAAGATTGGTGTTTCACTATATAAAGGTATGTGGTTTTATCCCTGCATAGCCCCCTGGCTAGGGAATATATAAATCATATTGTATTAAACCCACAGGGGTCCAGGGGGCAGAACCCCCTGGCTAGGGAATATTGAGAATATATTGTGTACATCGCACAGGTGTCCAGGGGACAGATACCCCAGGTTAAGGATTATATAGATTGTAGTGAATAAAGCCCATGGGGTTAAAGTTAGGTTGGTTTATTGACTAGGATGTATTGTACAATTACCATTGTACATTGTAAGTTTATTTACCACCCTGGCTATCTTCTCAGGCATGGGCAATCATGATTACAGTTTTACATATATCTGACATAGTACCACTGTTTTTACATAACACTGTTATTTGTTTATGGTAGTTATTACAAATTAAATTTAGGATATAGTATGAGTATATCTTCCATTGTATCAGATGAAATAAGATATTCACATTTTTATACCTCATGTTAGGTGGTCTGAAAGGCTGTATCACATGATATTCCGAGATATAGTGCGTTTTTCTTCGTTACACAGCCTACATCTAGATTCATCTGCACTTCTTGCATCATGCAGTTGCCAGTACATTCTGTAATCTAATCGTATTCTGGCAATAATCACATCACACTGTCTGGTTTGACTTTGTTGCCACCCATTGGAGGCTTGCTATCTCTATACTGATTGTAGTGCCCTATAGTACAGCTTTCAGGCCTTTGAGCATTCATCAGATCTAGTTCTTTCATATGAGAACTTTTCAATATATGTGGCAACCCTAGCAAGGAGGCATCCCAAGATCTATGTTCACAGTATCTTTGCTGCAGGCTTCCTACAACAGTTTGTCTTCATGGTCGTGCTTGTGTATACCAACATGAGATGATATCCAAACAAATTACATGTTGAAATTGAGCTCTGTTGCATAAGTTATGTTACGCAGTTAAGTACACTGTTTTATTTGTTGTTGTTGTTGTGGTGGAAGACATGCAAGGTGCACAATCAGTGTTGAATTCTTCCTTGGTGGAATGGATTGACCTTTTGGAATTTTACTAATTGGAACATTGAGTTTGTAATGTTCATGGAGATTTTGTGTATCAGAGGGCGTGCATGTATGTGATTAGTTACGCCTACTTATGTGATACAAGGGTTCCTCGAGCTTTGACCCAAATATGGGGTTAATAAATATTATTCTATCAGAAATGGAGGTAAGTTTAATTCTGATCTCATGTTCACTATCTTTGCTGTTCTTGGGGCACCCAAGGATAATCCTCATAGCTTCATTTTGCACTACCTCCAAGTTTTTTATTTCTGATTCCTTACCACTGCAACAAGTGCAGTGCATGGTAGTCTACAACTAACTTTATAAAGCCAATAAAATAGTCTAGTGAGCTTAACATTAATGCCATGTTCTCTTCGACAAGAACTTTCAACGGTTTCAATCTCTCCCAGTCTCTTTTATGCAAAAAGTGGGTGGGGGTATGATTCATGGGTTGAGAGCCATTGTGTTTTCTCAGCAGAGATGACTAATCACACACATGACCTTTGTTGTGAGTTTTGTCAAAAATTATTTGCATCTCTACTTATGATGATGCTCTGACACATATGTCATCAGCATAGCATATAATAATTATTCACCATCCCCAAGTGGGATATCTTCACCAGCTTGTGCATGAGGACATTAAATAGCATAGGGCATAGGAACTCCCTGTGGCATTCCAAGTTCAAAAGATTGTGAAGTGGCACTGCAGATCTGTTGAAAGAAAACATTCTAATCCAGCTCAATATCTATCCCCAGATGCCAAAGCTTACTAATTGTTCTAGGATAATTTCCTTGTTGCAATGTTAAAAGCTGACACTTAAGGTCAAGAAAAACAATGTGCTTCCTTGGATTAGAGTTTGAAATATACTCTCCAAAATAGTGTTGTGTGCTACATTCCTATAGAAATCCGTACAGTCTGTGAGATAATTACCATGTAACCTGTACCTGAGTCCTTTCTAGAACTGCATACACATGAGGTTAGTGAAATTGGTCGGTATTTATCAGTGTTTGATTTCAGTATAGGGATGATTAGACTGCCCGTCCAGGGGCCAGGCAGAATACCTTGTGAAAACTTAACCTGTATAGGTGCAGAAGAGGTACCTGAGCTAAAAGGTGGAGGACACTATAGGTAATTCCATCGTCACCTGGGGCGGACGCTTATCCTTTGATCAGTGCATTGTTCATTTCCCACTCAGTGATCTCAGCAAGGTCTGAAGGGTTGGTATCAGAACATTCAATCTCAATGGCAAATTGATTTGGGCAATTTTAGACTGACTAAGGTGATTCTTAATATTTGGGAGAAGTGAGCTGGATGCTCCAGCCCAATTAACTAAGGAACATATCTGCGTGGGCAAGAGGACTATGGAACTGCAGGATATTAGTTGGTTTGCCTGAGAGTTAATTAATTTTTTTTTTTTCAGACCTCAGACATTGAGGTGTTATTATTAATGTTTTGTAGGAACTGTACAAAGTGTTCATTTCTGAAATAAGTTTTTAATTCCCGTAGATTAGATATAAGGTTGTCATGGGTATTGTCCTGCTTGTAGATATCAAAAAGCTCCTGAACTCGCTTTTGTTCAGTGTAGGTCACCAACCCACTTACGTTCTTTGAGCATTGTGAGTTGTTCTTGAAGGTTTTCTTTGGACAGACCCAGGTGTTGTAGTAATCAGTGACCACTTTCATCATGTTCATGGAAAATTTATCAACACTCGTTACTGTGTAATCGTTATACCAGTCATAAATACGTGATTTAAAGTGGTGCTCAAGGTAAGGAGGAATAGAAATTGTAAGCCTATTTGTTTCAGCGATTACTGAACAGTGGGTTTGATTTCCATAAAGATTTTTTTTTTGGAAGTTGGCATGTCAGTCAGTAACAATAAGTTAAATAAGTTTATTTACCACCCTGACTATCTGCTCACGCATGGGCAATCATAATTACAGTTTACATATATTTGACATAGCACAGTATTCTGTGACTACTGTAATTGTACATAATAAATAAAGATATAAATCATACATCACACAAAAGGAATGTTACTTTGATATGCCTTTTGCCACTGTGTTTACATAGCACATTTTATTTGTTTACAGCAGTTTTACATAGTAAATTTAGGATATAGTACGAGCATAGCTTCCAGTGTATCAGATGAAATTTAATATTTACATATTCTTTATACCGCATTTAGGTGGTCTGAATGATTCTATCACATGACATTCCAAGATATAGTGCGGGACATCTGTAGAGTTTCATCAGTCAATATCAAGCATTTCTTCATATTTCAACCTGTTTTACCCCATGATTTCCCAGATATATTTTGCCTTTACAGGAATCAGGACTTATCACATCTGTATAGTCGTTGTGATTGTAATTGAAAGGATCATCAGATTCGTTCACATCACACTAGAATAAATTTTGATGATATAACTATTGTCTGGGAAGACCCAATTGTCATAATTGAAAAATTAACCAGATTGCAGCTTGATCAAATGCTTTAAAGAAAGTTGGATAAATATTCAGAATACCCTCAACATTATCAATCTTGACGATATTGGTATCAGTGGATTTCTTTCACCTTTACTACCCAAAGATATAGGACATTTGTGGTGGAACCCTCATAAACCCTACATCATTGGCTCCCATAACAGGGGAGGGAATGAAAGATGCCAGGGAAATTGTGGGTTAAAATATGAGAAACATACACAGAATCAGTCACTATATTGTCAGTAGCCTCCTGGGGGGCTACTGCCCTCCAATCCCTGCAATGAAAGACAGTATCCTGTTTGTAATCATGACTTGGTAGAGAGTATGATTGACATGCAAGAGCGCCCGATTGCGAGTCTTTACTACGCTCTGTCCCACTGTATATATACAGTGGATTCTTTGTTGTCCAAGAAGAGGGGAGTATTCGTTCCCCAAGGGAAGTTGCAGAGGGCACAGCCTCTTGCATTTGACTATATATCAACCAGTTCTCTGTATACTAATCATATTTTACCCCACAATTTCCCTGGTACCATTCAAACCCTCCCTACTGTCAATCTTTAGATTATGGGTATTGAGAGTATTTATACAGCATAATTTCTATATATTTAGGTAGTTGAGGGTGAGATAAAGCCATCAGTACCAATACTGTCATGAATGTATTCCCAAATATTTACTGAAAGTAGTACCTTTGATAATTTCTTTATTAATTTTTCTGGAGGATTTCAATCTATGTATGGAAAGA
>NW_023638715.1:161910-166910 GCF_015228065.2 Penaeus monodon
AAATAAAAAACAGAAAAATAGATGTAAGCATTGCAAGAATAATGACAAAACACACAAGACTCAAAAAACACCTATATAAATTAAAAATGGAGACTGACCCAATGTGCCGATGGTGCAATAACCAAGAAGAGACACCAGAACATTTAATCTTACAATGTCCAAGATTTAACTCCTACAGAGCTAAACTAATACAATCACTAAGCAAAATGAAAATACAAAATCCTGACCTGAACTTATTAATTACAGGTGCTGATCAACCAACAATAAAGAAGTATTATATCTTGAGACACACAAAAATCTTCCTACAAAGAACAAGAATAATAGACAATCTGAAAACAGAGAAGAACCATAAAGAAAAATCCAGGGAATATAGGCTGCTATATAGTCTAAAACCCTATAAAAGAAGAAAGAAAGAAAGAAAGATTTGACAGCGCTGTGAAACGCCAATCCATGATAAATGCAGGTGAGAAATGTTTTGTGTTGCGTCGATTCTGGGTCATTTTTAAAGTCATATAGTGGCTATACAGAAGAAATAAACTTTATTATATATATAGACATTATATTTGAGCCCATCAGGTGCCTCAAATGCCCCCCCCCCCAAAAAAAAAGAAAAAAAAAAAAAAAAAAAAAAAAAAAAAAAAAAATATATAATATATATATATATATATATATATATATATATATATATATATATATATATATATATATATATATATGATAATAATAATAATAATAATAATAATAATAACAATAATAATAATAATGATAATAATTATTAAATAAAATAAATAGAAAACAAGCAATTTAGACCATACACGGAAATGAAGAAAAGATTGGTGTTTCACTATATAAAGGTATGTGGTTTTATCCCTGCATAGCCCCCTGGCTAGGGAATATATAAATCATATTGTATTAAACCCACAGGGGTCCAGGGGGCAGAACCCCCTGGCTAGGGAATATTGAGAATATATTGTGTACATCGCACAGGTGTCCAGGGGACAGATACCCCAGTTAAGGATTATATAGATTGTAGTGAATAAAGCCCATGGGGTTAAAGTTAGGTTGGTTTATTGACTAGGATGGATTGTACAATTACCATTGTACATTGTAAGTTTATTTACCACCCTGGCTATCTTCTCAGGCATGGGCATCATGATTACAGTTTTACATATATCTGACATAGTGCCACTGTTTTTACATAACACTTATTTGTTTATGGTAGTTATTACAAATTAAATTTAGGATATAGTATGAGTATATCTTCCATTGTATCAGATGAAGTAAGATATTCACATTGTTTATACCTCATGTTAGGTGGTCTGAAAGGCTGTATCACATGACATTCCGAGATATAGTGCTCAAGCGTTTTTCTTCGTTACACAGTCTACATCTAGATTCATCTGCACTTCTTGCATCATGCAGTTGCCAGTACATTCTGTAATCTAAACGTATTCTGGCAATAATCACATCACACTGTCTGGTTTGACTTTGTTGCCACCCATTGGAAGGCTTGCTATCTCTATACTGATTGTAGTGCCCTATAGTACAGCTTTCAGGCCTTTGAGCATTCATCAGATCTAGTTCTTTCATATGAGAACTTTTCAATATATGTGCAACCCTAGCAAGAGGCATCCCAAGATCTATGTTCACAGTATCTTTGCTGCAGGCTTCCTACAACAGTTTGTCTTCATGGTCGTGCTTGTGTATACCAACATGAGATGATATCCAAACAAATTACATGTTGAAATTGAGCTCTGTTGCATAAGTTATGTTACGCAGTTATGTACACTGTTTTATTTGTTGTTGTTGTTGTGGTGGAAGACATGCAAGGTGCACAATCAGTGTTGAATTCTTCCTTGGTGGAATGGATTGACCTTTTGGAATTTTACTAATTGGAACATTGAGTTTGTAATGTTCATGGAGATTTTGTGTATCAGAGGGCGTGCATGTATGTGATTAGTTACGCCTACTTATGTGATACAAGGGTTCCCTCCGAGCTTTGACCCCAAATATGGGGTTAATAAATATTATTCTATCAGAAATGGAGGGTAAGTTTAATTCTGATCTCATGTTCACTATCTTTGCTGTTCTTGGGGCACCCAAGGATAATCCTCATAGCTTCATTTTGCACTACCTCCAAGTTTTTTATTTCTGATTCCTTACACTGCAACAAGTGCAGTGCATGGTAGTCTACAACTAACTTTATAAAAGCCAAATAAAATAGTCTAGTGAGCTTAACATTAATGCCATGTTCTCTTCCGACAAGAACTTTCAACGGTTTCAATCTCTCCCAGTCTCTTTTATGCAAAAAGTGGGTGGGGGTATGATTCATGGGTTGAGAGCCATTGTTTTCTCAGCAGAGATGACTAATCAACACACATGAACCTTTGTTGTGAGTTTGTCAAAAATTATTTGCATCCTCTCTTATGATGATGCTCTGACACATATGTCATCAGCATAGCATATAATGGATTCACCATCCCCAAGTGGGATATCTTCCACCAGCTTGTGCATGAGGACATTAAATAGCATAGGGCATAGGAACTCCCTGTGGCATTCCAAGTTCAAAAGATTGTGAAGTGGCACTTGCAGATCTGTTTGAAAGAAAACATTCTAATCCAGCTCAATATCTATCCCCAGATGCCAAAGCTTACTAATTGTTCTAGGATAATTTCCTTGTTTGCAATGTTAAAAGCTGACACTTAAGGTCAAGAAAAACAATGTGCTTCCTTGGATTAGAGTTTGAAATATACTCTCCAAAATAGTGTTGTGTGCTACATTCCTATAGAAATCCGTACAGTCTGTGAGATAATTTACCATGTAACCTGTACCTGAGTCCTTTCTAGAACTGCATACACATGAGGTTAGTGAAATTGGTCGGTATTTATCAGTGTTTGATTTCAGTATAGGGATGATTAGACTGCCCGTCCAGGGGCCAGGCAGAATACCTTGTGAAAACTTAACCTGTATAGGTGCAGAAGAGGTACCTGAGCTAAAAGGTGGAGGACACTATAGGTAATTCCATCGTCACCTGGGGCGGACGCTTATCCTTTGATCAGTGCATTGTTCATTTCCCACTCAGTGATCTCAGCAAGGTCTGAAGGGTTGGTATCAGAACATTCAATCTCAATGGCAAATTGACTTGCAATTTTAGACTGACTAAGGTGATTCTTAATATTTGGGAGAAGTGAGCTGGATGCTCCAGCCCAATTAACTAAGGAACATATCTGCGTGGGCAAGAGGACTATGGAACTGCAGGATGTTAGTTGGTTTGCCTGAGAGTCAATTAATTTTTTTTTTTTTTTTTTTTTTTTTCAGACCTCAGACATTGAGGTGTTATTATTAATGCTTTGTAGGAACTGTACAAAGTGTTAATTTCTGAAATAAGTTTTTAATTCCCGTAGATTAAGATTAAGGTTGTCATGGGTATTGTCCTGCTTGTAGATATCAAAAAGCTCCTGAACTCGCTTTTGTTCAGTGTAGGGTCACCAACCCACTTACGTTCTTTGGAGCATTGTGAGTTGTTCTTGAAGGTTTTCTTTGGACAGACCCAGGTGTTGTAGTAATCAGTGACCACTTTCATCATGTTCATGGAAGATTTATCAACACTCATTACTGTGTAATCGTTATACCAGTCATAAATACGTGATTTAAAGTGGTGCTCAAGGTAAGGAGGAATAGTAATTGTAAGCCTATTTGTTTCAGCGATTACTGAACAGTGGGTTTGATTGCCATAGAGTTTTTTTTTTTTTTTTTTTTTGGAAGTTGGCATGTCAGTCAGTAAGTTAAATAAGTTTATTTACCACCCTGGCTATCTGCTCAGGCATGGGCAATCGTGATTACAGTTTTACATATATTTGACATAGCACAGTATTCTGTGACTACTGTAATTGTACATAATAAAATAAAGATATAAATCATACATCACACAAAAGGAATGTTACTTTGATATGCTTTTGCCACTGTGTTTACATAGCACAGTTATTTGTTTACAGCAGTTTTACATAGTAAATTTAGGATATAGTACGAGCATAGCTTCCAGTGTATCAGATGAAATTTAATATTTACATATTCTTTATACCGCATTTAGGTGGTCTGAATGATTCTATCACATGACATTCCAAGATATAGTGCGGGACATCTGTAGAGTTTCATCAGTCAATATCAAGCATTTTCTTCATATTTCAACCTGTTTTACCCCTTGATTTCCCAGATATATTTCTGCCCTTTCCAGGAAGCAGGACTTATCACATCAGTATAGTCGGTTGTGATTGTAATTGAAAGGATCATCAGATTCGTTCACATCACACTAGAATAAATTTTGATGATATAACTATTGTCTGGGAAGACCCAATTGTCATAATTGAAAAATTAACCAGATTGCAGCTTGATCAAATGCTTTAAAGAATGTTGGATAAATATTCAGAATACCCTCACATTATCAATCTTGACGATATTGGTATCAGTGGATTTCTCTCACCCTTTACTACCCAAAGATATAGGACATTTGTGGTGGAACCCCCATAAACCCTACATCATTGGCTCCCATAACAGGGGGGGGAATGAAAGATGCCAGGGAAATTGTGGGTTAAAATATGAGAAACATACACAGAATCAGTCACTATATTGTCAGTAGCCCCCTGGGGGCTACGCCCTCCAATCCCTGCAATGAAAGACAGTATCCTGTTTGTAATCATGACTGGTAGAGAGTAGATTGACATGCAAGAGCGCCCGATTGCGAGTCTTTACTACGCTCTGCCCCACTGTATTATACAGTGGATTCTTTGTTGTCCAAGAAGAGGGGGGGTATTCGTTCCCCAAGGAAGTTGCAGGGGGCCCAAAAGCCTTTGCATTTGACTATATATCAACCAGTTCTCTGTATACAATCATTTTTTACCCACAATTTCCCTGGTACCATTCAAACCCTCCCTACTGTCAATCTTTAGATTATGGGTTATTGAGAGTATTTATACCAGCATAATTTCTATATATTTAGGTAT
>NW_023638715.1:169410-174196 GCF_015228065.2 Penaeus monodon
CCCCATATTTCTTCTTCATTTCACTCAACCTCTTCCAATCATCTGCCATGTCTGGGGATTTGGTCATCAGAAGCTTTTTTGCGAATCTCTGTCATTGCAAAAACAGAATGTTAGAGGTGACTTTTATGTAACTTTTTCTTGCCCCTTGTAGTTAAGTGAGGCAAGGGAAAAAGAAAAAAATTATATCTAAACCCTTTCTGAAAAGCTTGTATTCCTTGGCAAAAATTCCATAAAATATTGGAAAGCAGTTCTTAAACATGAGAACTTCAACTTACATAGATTTCAGATGCCCCACTGTCTTCAACCTTGCTCACTTTTAGAGAATGACCTTCCTCCTCATCTGCCAGCCTTTTCGTGCGGTGGCTGATCTCCTGTTTCATGTTAGCACAATTATTTGGGTCCTTGGAAAGGTCTTCTATGTCAGTGCTCATCTTGTGTGAGGATGTTGCTTCAACTTCTAAATGAAGGTGATACTACATTTAGTATGAACACGTTGTGGGAAAAAGATAAGGCATATCTAAAGCAATCTGCCTTTGCCTCTGTACCCTTTCCCTTCTTCAAATCTTCCACCAAGTTACTGAAATCTTTCCATACATAGATTGAAATCCTCCAGAAAAATTAATAAAGAAATTATCAAAGGTACTACTTTCAGTAAATATTTGGAATACATTCATGACAGTATTGGTACTGATGGCTTTATCTCACCCTCAACTACCTAAATATATAGAAATTATGCTGTATAAATACTCTCAATACCCATAATCTAAAGATTGACAGTAGGGAGGGTTTGAATGGTACCAGGGAAATTGTGGGGTAAAATATGATTAGTATACAGAGAACTGGTTGATATATAGTCAAATGCAAGAGGCTGTGCCCTCTGCAACTTCCCTTGGGGAACGAATACTCCCCTCTTCTTGGACAACAAAGAATCCACTGTATATATACAGTGGGACAGAGCGTAGTAAAGACTCGCAATCGGGCGCTCTTGCATGTCAATCATACTCTCTACCAAGTCATGATTACAAACAGGATACTGTCTTTCATTGCAGGGATTGGAGGGCAGTAGCCCCCCAGGAGGCTACTGACAATATAGTGACTGATTCTGTGTATGTTTCTCATATTTTAACCCACAATTTCCCTGGCATCTTTCATTCCCTCCCCTGTTATGGGAGCCAATGATGTAGGGGTTTATGAGGGTTCCACCACAAATGTCCTATATCTTTGGGTAGTAAAGGGTGAAAGAAATCCACTGATACCAATATCGTCAAGATTGATAATGTGAGGGTATTCTGAATATTTATCCAACATTCTTTAAAGCATTTGATCAAGCTGCAATCTGGTTAATTTTTCAATTATGACAATTGGGTCTTCCCAGACAATAGTTATATCATCAAAATTTATTCTAGTGTGATGTGAACGAATCTGATGATCCTTTCAATTACAATCACAACCGACTATACAGATGTGATAAGTCCTGATTCCTGGAAAGGGCAAAAATATATCTGGGAAATCATGGGGTAAAACAGGTTGAAATATGAAGAAAATGCTTGATATTGACTGATGAACCTCTACAGATGTCCCGCACTATATCTTGGAATGTCATGTGATAGAATCATTCAGACCACCTAAATGCGGTATAAAGAATATGTAAATATTAAATTTCATCTGATACACTGGAAGCTATGCTCGTACTATATCCTAAATTTACTATGTAAAACTGCTGTAAACAAATAACTGTGCTATGTAAACACAGTGGCAAAAGCATATCAAAGTAACATTCCTTTTGTGTGATGTATGATTTATATCTTTATTTTATTATGTACAATTACAGTAGTCACAGAATACTGTGCTATGTCAAATATATGTAAAACTGTAATCACGATTGCCCATGCCTGAGCAGATAGCCAGGGTGGTAAATAAACTTATTTAACTTACTGACTGACATGCCAACTTCCAAAAAAAAAAAAAAAAAAAAAAACTCTATGGCAATCAAACCCACTGTTCAGTAATCGCTGAAACAAATAGGCTTACAATCACTATTCCTCCTTACCTTGAGCACCACTTTAAATCACGTATTTATGACTGGTATAACGATTACACAGTAATGAGTGTTGATAAATCTTCCATGAACATGATGAAAGTGGTCACTGATTACTACAACACCTGGGTCTGTCCAAAGAAAACCTTCAAGAACAACTCACAATGCTCCAAAGAACGTAAGTGGGTTGGTGACCCTACACTGAACAAAAGCGAGTTCAGGAGCTTTTTGATATCTACAAGCAGGACAATACCCATGACAACCTTAATCTTAATCTACGGGAATTAAAAACTTATTTCAGAAATTAACACTTTGTACAGTTCCTACAAAGCATTAATAATAACACCTCAATGTCTGAGGTCTGCAAAAAAAAAAAAAAAAAAAAAAAAAAAAATTAATTGACTCTCAGGCAAACCAACTAACATCCTGCAGTTCCATAGTCCTCTTGCCCACGCAGATATGTTCCTTAGTTAATTGGGCTGGAGCATCCAGCTCACTTCTCCCAAATATTAAGAATCACCTTAGTCAGTCTAAAATTGCAAGTCAATTTGCCATTGAGATTGAATGTTCTGATACCAACCCTTCAGACCTTGCTGAGATCACTGAGTGGGAAATGAACAATGCACTGATCAAAGGATAAGCGTCCGCCCCAGGTGACGATGGAATTACCTATAGTGTCCTCCACCTTTTAGCTCAGGTACCTCTTCTGCACCTATACAGGTTAAGTTTTCACAAGGTATTCTGCCTGGCCCCTGGACGGGCAGTCTAATCATCCCTATACTGAAATCAAACACTGATAAATACCGACCAATTTCACTAACCTCATGTGTATGCAGTTCTAGAAAGGACTCAGGTACAGGTTACATGGTAAATTATCTCACAGACTGTACGGATTTCTATAGGAATGTAGCACACAACACTATTTTGGAGAGTATATTTCAAACTCTAATCCAAGGAAGCACATTGTTTTTCTTGACCTTAAGTGTCAGCTTTTAACATTGCAAACAAGGAAATTATCCTAGAACAATTAGTAAGCTTTGGCATCTGGGGATAGATATTGAGCTGGATTAGAATGTTTTCTTTCAAACAGATCTGCAAGTGCCACTTCACAATCTTTTGAACTTGGAATGCCACAGGGAGTTCCTATGCCCTATGCTATTTAATGTCCTCATGCACAAGCTGGTGGAAGATATCCCACTTGGGGATGGTGAATCCATTATATGCTATGCTGATGACATATGTGTCAGAGCATCATCATAAGAGAGGATGCAAATAATTTTTGACAAACTCACAACAAAGGTTCATGTGTGTTGATTAGTCATCTCTGCTGAGAAAACAATGGCTCTCAACCCATGAATCATACCCCCACCCACTTTTTGCATAAAAGAGACTGGGAGAGATTGAAACCGTTGAAAGTTCTTGTCGGAAGAGAACATGGCATTAATGTTAAGCTCACTAGACTATTTTATTTGGCTTTTATAAAGTTAGTTGTAGACTACCATGCACTGCACTTGTTGCAGTGTAAGGAATCAGAAATAAAAAACTTGGAGGTAGTGCAAAATGAAGCTATGAGGATTATCCTTGGGTGCCCCAAGAACAGCAAAGATAGTGAACATGAGATCAGAATTAAACTTACCCTCCATTTCTGATAGAATAATATTTATTAACCCCATATTTGGGGTCAAAGCTCGGAGGGAACCCTTGTATCACATAAGTAGGCGTAACTAATCACATACATGCACGCCCTCTGATACACAAAATCTCCATGAACATTACAAACTCAATGTTCCAATTAGTAAAATTCCAAAAGGTCAATCCATTCCACCAAGGAAGAATTCAACACTGATTGTGCACCTTGCATGTCTTCACCACAACAACAACAACAAAATAAAACAGTGTACATAACTGCGTAACATAACTTATGCAACAGAGCTCAATTTCAACATGTAATTTGTTTGGATATCATCTCATGTTGGTATACACAAGCACGACCATGAAGACAAACTGTTGTAGGAAGCCTGCAGCAAAGATACTGTGAACATAGATCTTGGGATGCCTCTTGCTAGGGTTGCACATATATTGAAAAGTTCTCATATGAAAGAACTAGATCTGATGAATGCTCAAAGGCCTGAAAGCTGTACTATAGGGCACTACAATCAGTATAGAGATAGCAAGCCTTCCAATGGGTGCAACAAAGTCAAACCAGACAGTGTGATGTGATTATTGCCAGAATACGTTTAGATTACAGAATGTACTGGCAACTGCATGATGCAAGAAGTGCAGATGAATCTAGATGTAGACTGTGTAACGAAGAAAAACGCTTGAGCACTATATCTCGGAATGTCATGTGATACAGCCTTTCAGACCACCTAACATGAGGTATAAACAATGTGAATATCTTACTTCATCTGATACAATGGAAGATATACTCATACTATATCCTAAATTTAATTTGTAATAACTACCATAAACAAATAAGTGTTATGTAAAAACAGTGGCACTATGTCAGATATATGTAAAACTGTAATCATGATTGCCCATGCCTGAGAAGATAGCCAGGGTGGTAAGTAAACTTACTTAACTTTATCTACAATGGTAATTGTACAATCCATCCTAGTCAATAAACCAACCTAACTTTAACCCCATGGGCTTTATTCACTACAATCTATATAATTACCTGTATCTGTCCCGCCTGGAATTTATTTGCAGGGGTTCACTGGACCCTTATACATGATTTTATATTCCCCC
>NW_023638715.1:174296-178396 GCF_015228065.2 Penaeus monodon
GGCTATCTTCTCAGGCATGGGCAATCATGATTACAGTTTTACATATATCTGACATAGTACCACTGTTTTTACATAACACTGTTATTTGTTTATGGTAGTTATTACAAATTAAATTTAGGATATAGTATGAGTATATCTTCCATTGTATCAGATGAAATAAGATATTCACATTTTTATACCTCATGTTAGGTGGTCTGAAAGGCTGTATCACATGACATTCCGAGATATAGTGCTCAAGCGTTTTTCTTTGTTACACAGTCTACATCTAGATTCATCTGCACTTCTTGCATCGTGCAGTTGCCAGTACATTCTGTAATCTAAACATATTCTGGCAATAATCACATCACACTGTCTGGTTTGACTTTGTTGCCACCCATAGGAAGGCTTGCTATCTCGATGCTGATTGTAGTGCCTTATAGTACAGCTTTCAGGCCTTTGAGCGTTCGTCAGATCTAGTTCTTTCATATGAGAACTTTTCAATATATGTGCAACCCTAGCAAGAGGTATCCCAAGATCTATGTTCACAGTATCTTTGCTGCAGGCTTTCTGCAACAGTTTGTCTTCATGGTCGTGCTTGTGTATGCCAACATGAGATGATATCCATACAAATTACATGTTGAAATTGAGCTCTGTTGCATAAGTTATGTTACGCAGTTAAGTACACTGTTTTATTTGTTGTTGTTGTTGTTGTGGTGGTAGACATGCAAGGTGCACGATCAGTGTTGAATTCTTCCTTGGTGGAATGGATTGACCTTTTGGAATTTTACTAATTGGAACATTGAGTTTGTAATGTTCATGGAGATTTTGTGTATCAGAGGGCGTGCATGCATGTGATTAGTCACACCTACTTATGTGATACAAGGGTTCCCTCCGAGCTTTGACCCCAAATATGGGGTTAATAAATATTATTCTATCAGAAATGGAGGGTAAGTTTAATTCTGATCTCATGTTCACTATCCTTGCTTGAGGATAATCCTCATAGCTTCATTTTGCACTACCTCCAAGCTTTTTATTTCTGATTCCTTACACTGCAACAAGTGCAGTGCATGGTAGTCTACAATTAACTTTACAAAAGCCAAATAAAACAGTCTAGTGAGCTTAACATTAATGCCATGTTCTCTTCCGACAAGAACTTTCAACGGTTTCAATCTCTCCCAGAGTCTCTTTTATGCAAAAAGTGGGTGGGTGTATGATACATGGGTTGAAAGCCATTGTTTTCTCAGCAGAGATGACTAATCAACACTCATGAGCCTTTGTTGTGAGTTTGTCGAAAATTATTTGCATCCTCTCTTACGATGATGCTCTGACACATGTCATCTGCATAGCATATAATGGATTCACCATCCCCAAGTGGGATATCTGCCATGAGGACATCAAATAGCATAGGCCATAGGAACTCCCTGTGGCATTCCAAGTTCAAAAGATTGTGAAGTGGCACTTCTCACTCCCATGAGTAAGACACTTGCAGATCTGTTTGAAAGATACATTCTAATCCAGCTCAATATCTAACCCCAGATGCCAAAGCTTACTAATTGTTCTAGGATAATTTCCTTGTTTGCAATGTTAAAAGCTGACACTTAAGGTCAAGAAAAACAATGTGCTTCCCTGGATTAGAGTTTGAAATATACTCTCCAAAATAGTGTTGTGTGCTACATTCCTATAGAAATCCGTACAGTCTGTGAGATAATTTACCATGTAACCTGTACCTGAGTCCTTTCTAGAACTGCATACACATGAGGTTAGTAAAATTGGTCAGTATTTATCAGTGTTTGATTTCGGTATAGGGATGATTAGACTGCCCGTCCAGGGGCCAGGCAGAATACCTTGTGAAAACTTAACCTGTATAGGTGCAGAAGAGGTACCTGAGCTAAAAAGTTGGAGGACACTATAGGTAATTCCATCGTCACCTGGGGCGGACGCTTATCCTTTGATCAGTGCTTTGTTCATTTCCCACTCAGTGATTTCAGCAAGGTCTGAAGGGTTGGTATCAGAACATTCAGTCTCAATGGCAAATTGACTTGCAATTTTAGACTGACTAAGGTGATTCTTAATATTTGGGGGAAGTGAGCTGGATGCTCCAGCCCAATTAACTAAGGAGCATATCTGCGTGGGCAAGAGGACTATGGAACTGCAGGATATTAGTTGGTTTGCCTGAGAGTTAATTAATTTTTTTTTTTCAGACCTCAGACATTGAGGTGTTATTATTAATGTTTTGTAGGAACTGTACAAAGTGTTCATTTCTGAAATAAGTTTTTAATTCCCGTAGATTAAGAATAAGGTTGTCATGGGTATTGTCCTGCTTGTAGATATCAAAAAGCTCCTGAACTCGCTTTTGTTCAGTGTAGGGTCACCGACCCATTTACGTTCTTTGGAGCATTGTGAGTTGTTCTTGAAGGTTTTCTTTGGACAGACCCAGGTGTTGTAGTAATCAGTGACCACTTTCATCATGTTCATGGAAGATTTATCAACACTCATTACTGTGTAATCGTTATACCAGTCATAAATACGTGATTTAAAGTGGTGCTCAAGGTAAGGAGGAATAGAAATTGTAAGCCTATTTGTTTCAGCGACTACTGAACAGTGGGTTTGATTTCCATAAAGATTTTTTTTTTGGAAGTTGGCATGTCAGTCAGTAAGAATAAGTTTATTTACCACCCTGGCTATCTGCTCAGGCGTGGGCAATCGTGATTACAGTTTTACATATAGTTGACAGAGCACAGTATTCTGTGACTACTGTAATTGTACATAGTAAAATAAAGATATAAATCATACATCACACAAAAGGAATGTTACTTTGATATCCTTTTGCCACTGTGTTTACATAGCACAGTTATTTGTTTACAGCAGTTTTACATAGTAAATTTAGGATATAGTACGAGCATAGCTTCCAGTGTATCAGATGAAATTTAATATTTACATATTCTTTATACCGCATTTAGGTGGTCTGAATGATTCTATCACATGACATTCCAAGATATAGTGCGGGACATCTGTAGAGTTTCATCAGTCAATATCAAGCATTTTCTTCATATTTCAACCTGTTTTACCCCTTGATTTCCCAGATATACTTCTGCCCTTTCCAGGAAGCAGGACTTATCACATCAGTATAGTCGGTTGTGATTGTAATTGAAAGGATCATCAGATTCGTTCACATCACACTAGAATAAATTTTGATGATATAACTATTGTCTGGGAAGACCCAATTGTCATAATTGAAAAATTAACCAGATTGCAGCTTGATCAAAATGCTTTAAAGAATGTTGGATAAATATTCAGAATACCCTCACATTATCAATCTTGACGATATTGGTATCAGTGGATTTCTCTCACCCTTTACTACCCAAAGATATAGGACATTTGTGGTGGAACCCCCATAAACTCCTACATCCTTGGCTCCCATAATAGGGGAGGGAATGTAAGATGCCAGGGAAATTGTGGGTTAAAATATGAGAAACATACACAGAATCAGTCACTATATTGTCAGTAGCCTCCTGGGAGGCTACTGCCCTCCAATCCCTACAATGAAAGACAGTATCCTGTTTGTAATCATGGCTTGGTAGAGAGTATGATTGACATGCAAGAGCGCCCGATTGCGAGTCTTTACTACGCTCTGTCCCACTGTATATATACAGTGGATTCTTTGTTGTCCAAGAAGAGGGGAGTATTAGTTCCCCAAGGCAAGTTGCAGAGGGCACAGCCTCTTGCATTTGACTATATATCAACCAATTCTCTGTATACTAATCATATTTTACCCCACAATTTCCCTGGTACCATTCAAACCCTCCCTACTGTCAAGGTTTAGATTAGGGGTATTGAGAGTATCTATACAGCATAATTTCTATATATTTAGGTAGTTCAGGGTGAGATAAAGCCATCAGTACCAATACTGTCATGAATGTATTCCAAATATTTACTGATAGTAGTACCTTTGATAATTTCTTTATTATTTTTTCTGGAGGATTTCAATCTATGTATGGAAGGATTTCAGTAACTTGGTGGAAGATTTGAAGAAGGGAAAGGTACAGAGCCAAAGGCAGATTGCTTTAGATATGCCTTATCCCTTTCCCACAACGTGGTTCAAAATACCAAGGGTAAGAATG
>NW_023638715.1:180996-185996 GCF_015228065.2 Penaeus monodon
GGATCCGTTTCAGAAGAATGTGGCGAGAACCTTGCCTGGTATGCTGAGCAGTGTAATGCCACGGTAGTTGCTACAGTCCCAACGATCCCCTTTCCCCTTCCAGAGAGGGATGACCACGCCCCTCAGCAGGTCAGGGGAATGGTACCAGACTGCCAATGGCAGTCAGACTGTATGCAGCCCTGAGCCATAGGTTCACCCCACTTTAGCAGTTCAGCAGGGATATCACATATGCCTGCAGCTTTCCCACTCTTCAGCTTGGAAATCGCCATCCTAACCTCTGTTAGGGTAGGAGTTCCTCGCTGATGGGTGGGTCCGGCACAGGCACTTGTGACATCGCTTGCATCCAAGCTAACTGTTGGAGGTCACCTGGTACAACTGTCAAAATACTCAGCCCAACGTTCAGAACCCAACATGATCTGAGATGATCGTCCATCCGCTGATCGGACTGCAGTCATCTGTGAGGAGGGCTTAGGTTCAGTTTTCTCAGGCTTGGTAGGCAGGGCGAAGGTCATTTACCAAGAAATGGCCTTCGACCTCCTCAGCAAGATTCCTGATGAACTTTCCTTGTCCCTCTCTCAGCAGTGTCGAGCCCTACGCACCATGGAACGACGCAAGACTTGATTGCCATTCAGCCGAGCCTTGCGACACGCTTCAGTGGCCTCTAATGTCTCCAGGGAGATGGATTCTGCCTTGCCTTGGGCGTACGCCAATGGACTCCTGAGCTGCTTCGAGTGTTTCGCGCTTGAAGACTCCCACAGAGCAACTGGTCCGTCAGGTTTGCAGTTTCTGGAATCGGTCAGAGACTGCCGTGGTGAACCCACGGGCACACTCCCCCCCCCTAGTCTGTCCAAGTGAAACACCTTAGGGTGGCCACTGGAGGGACGGGGAGTTTTGAATTGGACCCGCAGGGTAGCCACAAACAGCCTATGGTCGGTGCCACAGAACTCGGCACTCCGGTAAACCTGCAGTTCTGGAGGATCCTCCATCCGTGCTAACAGAAGTGGTCGATCTCCTGGCCACTGTACCCTATCGCTGTACAGTCCAGCGATGCGGGTTGGAGCTGGACCAGGAGCCAGAGATCCTCATTTTCTGGACCTAGCAAAGTCCCGAGAAGGAGGCTATTCTCGCTGCTGGGATCAGCTCCCCGAGCCATGGGGGCCGACAGACATCTCGTAGCCAGCTCGGTCACAGCCGGATACCGCATTAAGTCGCCCAGAACAATGCGAATTCTCGCCGGGGAATCGTCTGCCACAGATGCGAGTTTGGCGTAGAACGCCTCTTTCACATCGAGTTTTAATACATCGTAGGAGCGTATACAGCAATAAGAGACATGAAGCCAAAAGCATGCTTCAGTCTCAATGCCATGATACGCTCATCAACGGTGTCACCTCATACGCAGGCTGAAGTCGACTGGAGAATGGCTATGGCTACACCCTGGAGGGTGGACCATCGCTGCGGCCCGACCAGTAGTAGGTGTAACACCCACACTGATCGTGCCGCTACCAGGTCTTCTCACCTCTGAGAGGGCAGCCACCTCAACTCCCAGTCGCTTCAATTCCGCATAGCAGAGGTAACCGCTCATCCTGCGCAAGACCGGAATGTTCCAAGCGCCTACCGGAAAGCCACCTGAGGTTAAGCCTCGGGTGGTCACTCCGGTGCATCGCCACCTCTGCCGCCCCGCCATCGCGCCCCAAATAAAAGGGTGGCAGGCTGTGGACCGCCATCCCTGTGGGGTGAGGGTTCCCCCAAGCTTAGTGGGCCATGCCGGGGCCAGGCGACGAGTAACTGCTCGTTCCCATCCTGCACCCAACATTTTCTCTCCCAATGAGACCCACAGCCAACCTTACTTGCTGGCTGGGAGGGAGAGTAACCCTCCCCTCAGCATATCCATTCATTTCGGTAGTTGCCAAGAGAGGTATCTGGAGAAGGTAGGACAGAAGCAATAAGTAGATAATTTAGATGATATTGTATTATATATATATATATATATATATATATATGATACTTACTGTATATAGTATCATAAATACATTGTGTTATGTATGTATATGATGTATGCTTACTTAATATATATATATTATATATATATAATATATATATATATATAAAGATAGATAGATAGATACATAGATAGACAGATGATGTATGTGTAGTGTGTGTTGGTATGTGTGTGTGTGGTGTGTGAATGTGGTGTGAGATGTGTGTGTGAGATGTGTGATGTGTTGTAGCTGGCGTAGTGTATGTACCATGTATGAAGTTGTGTGGGTGTGTATATATATATATGATATATCATATAGTATATAGCTATGATATAATAGTATTAATATATATATATTAGTTGTATGTGTGGCATACAGGTCTACACACACATACACACACGAGAATATTCATATATATTATATATATATATAGTATATATATATTATATATATATATCATATACTTTATGATACACACATCACTAATAACACGCAGACTAACATACAATATGACTATATAGGGTATTATAAATGTGAGTTATGATATATGATGATAATTATTCATGATATGATATTATATATATGGTAGCGGCACGATCAGTGTGGGTGGTTACACCTACTACTGGTCGGGCCACAGCGATGGTCACCACCTCCAGGGTGTTGCCTTAGCCATCTCCAGTCGACTTCAGCCCTCGGTAGTTGAGGTGACACCGGTTGATGAGCGTATTATGGCATTGAGACTGAAGCATGCTTTTGGCTTCATGTCTCTTATGGCTGTATACGCTCCTACCGATGTATATAAAATTGATGTGAAAGAGGCGTTCTACGCCAAACTCGCATCTGTGGCAGACGATTGTCCCCGCGAAATATTCGCATTGTTCTGGGAGACTTCAATGCGGTATCCGGCTGTGACCGAGCTGGCTACGAGATGTCTGTCGGCCCCCATGGCTCGGGAGCTGATCCCCAGCAGCGAGAAATAGCCTCCTTCTCCGGGACTTTGCTAGGTCCCAGAAAATGAGGATCTCTGGCTCCTGGTACCAGCGCTCCAACTCGCATCGCTGGACTTGGTACAGCGATACGGGTACAGTGGCCAAGGAGATCGACCACATCCTTGTGAGCACGCGATGGAGGATCCTCCAGAACTGCAGGGTTTACCGGAGTGCTGAGTTCTGTGGCACCGACCATAGGCTGCTTGTGGCTACCCTGCGGGTCCACTTCAAAACTCCCCGTCCCTCCAGTGGCCACCCTAAGGTTGTTCACTTGGACAGACTAAGGGAGGAGGAGTGTGCCCGTGGGTTCGCCACGGCAGTCTCTGACGATTCTCAGAAACCAGCAACCTGACGGATCCAGTTGCTCTGTGGGAGTCCTTCAAGCGCGTAACACTCGAAGCAGCTCAGGAGTCCATTGGCGTACGCCCAAGGACAAGGCAGAATACCATCTCCCTGGAGACATTAGAGGCCACTGAAGCGTGTCGCAAGGCTCGGCTAAATGGGAATCAAGTCTTGCGTCGTTCCATGGTGCGTAGGGCTCGGACACTGCTGAGAGGGGACAAGGAACAGTTCATCAGGAATCTTGCTGAGGAGGTCGAAGGCCATTTCTGGTAAATGACCTTCGCCCTGCCTACCAAGCCCTGAGAAAACTGAACCCTAAGCCCTCCTCACAGATGACTGCAGTCCGATCAGCGGATGGACGGATCATCTCAGATCATGTTGGGGTTCGTGAACGTTGGGCTGAGTATTTTGAACAGTTGTACCAGGTGGATCCTCCAACAGTTAGCTTGGATGCAAGCGATGTTCTCAGTGCCTGTGCCGGACCCACCATCAGCGAGGAACCTCTACCCTAACAGAGGTTAGGCTGGCGATTTCCAAGTTGAAGAGTGGGAAAGCTGCAGGCATATGTGATATCCCTGCTGAACTGCTAAAGGCTGGGGGTGAACCTATGGCTCGGGGCCTGCATACAGTCCTGACTGCCATTTGGCAGTCTGGTACCATTCCCCCTGACCTGCTGAGGGGCGTGGTCATCCCTCTCTGGAAGGGGAAAGGGGATCGATGGGACTGTAGCAACTACCGTGGCATTACACGCCTCAGCATACAGGCAAGGTTCTCGCTCACATTCTTCTGAAACGGATCCGCAACCACCTACTGAGGCACCAGAGACCGGAGCAGTCTGGATTTACTCCTGGCAAGTCCACAATAGACCGTATCCTAGCGCTTCGAGTAATGTGGGAACGCCGTCGTGAGTTGGTCGTGGGTTGCTTGCAGCCTACATCGACCTCAAGAAGGCGTTTGACTCGGTGCATCGGGAATCGCTATGGGAGATCCTGAGGCTCAGGGAATTCCGACACAGATTATTGGCCTGATAGCAAGCCTCTATACTGGTACTGAAAGTGCTGTAAAGTGTGGTGGGGGTATGTCGAACTTCTTCCCTGTAATTCAGGGGTGAGGCAAGGCTGTGTCCTTGCACCCACACTTTTCAACACTTGATGGACTGGATAATGGGCAGAGCTACTAGCCAAAGTCAGTGCGGAGCAACACTAGGCAATATTAAGGTCTCGGACCTTGACTTTGCCGACGATGTCCTATCTGAGTCCTTGGAGTCACTTGTGGCGGCTCTTGATGCATTTAGCAATGAGGCGAAGCCCTAGGCTTAGAGGTCTCCTGGACCAAGACCAAGATTCAGGACTTTGGGGGCCTGTTAGGGGAACCGTTCAGTCGATCCATGCTTGCGGCGAGGACGTTGAAGTCACAGAAAGTTTACATACCTTGGTAGCGTAGTCCATATCTCTGGGTTGTCAGACCAGGAAGTCAGTAGACGGATTGGTCTGGCAACAGGAGCCATGAACTCGATCAACAAGAGCGTTTGGAGATGTCGGTACCTATGCAGAAGGACCAAGCTGCGTGTCTTCAAGGCCTTGATACTTCCAGTTTTGCTCTATGGAAGCGAAACCTGGACGCTATCCAGTGCCTTGGAGTCTCGCCTTGATGCCTTTTGTAACAAGTCCCTTCGCCGGATCATGGGGTA
>NW_023638715.1:187799-195772 GCF_015228065.2 Penaeus monodon
ATATATATATATATATATATATATATTATTATATATATAATATATATATTATGTGCCGCACACACGCACACACACACGCACGCACGCACACACACACACACACCACACACACACACACACACACACACACACACACACACACACACACACACACACACACACACACACACACAACACACACTATTCAATATATGTATATATATATATATATATATAATATATATATATATATATATATATATATATATATATATATATATATATATATATATATATATATATATATATATATATATATTGCTACACCAGTGGGTCTTTGTCTCTGTGGGAAACATGTGTTAACATGAAAAGGATGACCTGGGCATGTGTTAACATGAAGGGACCTGGGCAAACATGACGCAACTGGCTGTGTGCGGAGGAGCGGAGGAACAAGCCAAGAGAGACGGAGTTGGGTGCTGTTCCTGTGAAGACCTCGTGTGTGCCCTTGTCACCTGATAAACTTTGTGTTGCCCTGTTATAAGCTGTGACATGCTGGTTTCCCCCTGTATTGTGCCTATAGAAAAGTGTACGGGTAAATAACTTGTGTAAATAAAGGAAAGACTGTCATTCTGTGTTTATTTCGTGCCCTGCCTCGCCACTTGGCGTTTCCCCTCGTGGTGTTCTGGGACGCTGTGGTGCTCGGTGCCTCTTGGAGCTGTTCAGTGTTCACGACCCTGTGGATAGCACGCCCTCTGCCTAGCCTGCCTTGTGTTGGTGGCAGAGAGACGAGGCGGTCGGCGTAACAATATATATATATATATATATATATAGATATATAGATATATATATATAATATATATAATATATATATAAATGTGTATATATAGTATATATATATATACATATATATATATATATACATAATGAATATATATATATATATATATATATATATATATATATATATATATATATATATACATATATATATATATATATAAAAGAGAGAGAGAGAGAGAAGAAAAAAAAAAAAAAAAAAAAAAAAAAAAAAAAAAAAAAAAAAAAAAACATAACATAAATAAAAAAAGCACTTGAAGAGAGGGAAAACACTAGGTGAAGAAGGAATTAGTATAGACCTTATAATCGATGCAAGACAAACTGCAACAATGAAACTAGCCAATCTTTTTTAATAAATGCCTTCTCACCGAAAAAACTCTGAAAGCCTGGAAAAACGCAACAATTATTTTGATTCATAAAAAAGAGTATAGAAAAGATCTGAAAAACTACCAACCAAGCCTCCTTTCAGCTACTTACAAACTGTTCTCAAAAGTCATCACAACTCGCATCTCCAATAGTTTGGATTCTAACCAGCCTAGAGAACAGGCAGGCTTCCATAGTGGATTCTCTACAACAGACCACATCCACACACTCACCCAAATAAGAGAAAAATAAAATATAGGAAACCCGTGTATGCATTCATCAATTATGAAAAGGCATTTTTGACTGTACAAATACCAGCAGTAATAGAAGCTATTCATAGACAGGGAATAGAGGATGTATATTGTAAAATATTGGAAGATATATATGAAGATGGAACAGCAACCATCAAGCTCCACATGGAAACTGATAAAATACCAATTAAAAAAGGTGTTAGACAGGGCAATACCATCTCACCATAACTGTTTATAGCTTGCCTTGAGGAAATATTCAGGAACCTAGAATGGAACAGAAAAGGTACCAAAATAGGAGACAAATATCTAAACATTCTAAGATTTGCAGATGATATTATTCTCTTCAGGGAATCTGCAAATGAAATGTAGCAACTAATAAACGATCTGAATAGAGAAAGTCTGAAAGTTGGACTTAGGATGAACAAGAATAAGACTAAGATCGTGTGGACAAGTGGACAAGTATATATACCTAGGATAAATTGTATAGACAAACAGATCTAATAAAGAGGAAATTAAGTGACACATCAATCTAGCCTGGAGCACCTTTGGCAGACACAGTAACATACTAAGAGGCTCCATGCCATTATGTTTAACCCAATCACCCCGGATTTATGTTCTGTCCCTTGTAGGTTTTTGTGAATTTTGTTACATACAGATGTCCACATGTGCTCAGCCTCCAAGGAGTCTATCAGTAGGCCATACTGACGGATTTTGATTTCCCCATTCCTTGAATTGGCGGGAAAATGCGTTTTTCCTTTTAATAAAATTTGATTTTCAAACTTTTATTATTGTTATTGATGTTATGATTATTAAAGTATTATTAAAATCTTGTTAACATTAATACAATGAAATAATGCAAAAGATCCTTTCAAAAGTCAAGGAAAAGGGTAAACAGGTGAGAAAGGTAGGACTAATAAGTGACCCTGGATGCTAAGCACTTGTAGAGCCATCTATGTGTGAATACAATAAATAAACCTGTGTTACAGTGGGCATGGCATCTATTCTTGCCAAACGTGGCGATTGGGTTAAAAAGAAAAGTCTTTACCCAATGCATACTCCCAGTTATGACCTATGAATCAGAAACATGGACTAAAATCAAATTACTGATGAGGAAACTAGTAAGTACCCAGAGAGGAATGGAGGATGATGCTGGGAATTACCCTCAGAGATCATATGAGGCCGATGTGGATCAGGGACCAAATAAAAGTGGAAAATATATATGGGAGCATCAAAAAGAAAAATGGCAATGGACAGGTCATATATGTCGGAGACAGGATGACAGATAGACAAAGAAAATAACAGATTGGATTATAGATAACATAAAGAGGCCAAGGGCCAGACCAATGACAAGATGGTGTGACGAAACAATGAAATATGAGGGCCAAAATAGGAAACAAAAAAATGCAAGACAGACAAAGTTGGAAAAGATTGGGAAAGGCCTATGTCCTGCAGTGGATTGATTCAGGCTGATGATATGTATATATAAATGTGTGTGTGTGTGTGTGTGTGTGTGTGTGTGTGTGTGTGTGTGTGTGTGTGTGTGTGTGTTTTGTGTGTTTTGTGTGTGTACCCTATATTATATATAACATATATATATATATTTTAATATATTATATATATATATATATATATATATATATATAAAATTATATAATATATTTTAAAATATATATATATATATTAATATATATATATATATATTATTATATATATGTATATATTAATATATGCACACCACACCCCACACACACACACACACATATATGTATATAATAATATATGTACACACACACACACACACACACACACACACATATATTGATGTGTGTATATATATATAATATATATATATATATATATATATATATATATATATAATATATATATATATATATATATATATATTTTATATATATATATTATTCATATATATAAACAAAAGATGGAATAATGTAATACCATATTGTATAGATATATAACAACCCTCCCTGACCAGGCCTCAAAACCTAGATAAATTTGGAATGGAACAGATGACTATACTAAAATAGGGATCTAACTACTCCATAGACATTCCCTTCTATTTAAAACTGAGTAAGATGAAGGTTTTTAACCCATTCCCCATAAACTTGGGGGAAAATTTGATCTAGAAATTCAAAGTTTTAAATATATATATATATAATATATATATATATATATATATTATTATAAAAAATTATATATATATATATATATTATATATTAAACACACACACACAACACACCACCACACACAAACACACACCAAAAACCACACACACAAAACACACAAACAAACCACACACCAACAAACGCTATTGGAAAAGCTTGTTACAATGTATACTACCTGCCAGAATAATGCAACACAACATGTGTATGCAATGCATCTGCAAGGTGTATGATGTGTCGTTAAAGGTTCATTCTAATGTAACTATCAAAGAGCATGAACTAGCACTTCACCCATTCAGATGATGAGGTCTCTAATTTATATTTATGTAATATTAGTGGCTGTGTAGTCCCTGTTCAATTAGAATTATTATCATAATTGTAATTTTTATTACCATGATTATTCCTATCATAACTATCATTTTTCTTATAATTAACATCGTCATTAGAGTAATTGCTGTTGTTATCTAAGCACATTCATGATTATCATGAATACTGTGACTATCATCACTATCATTAAAATTTTAAGGCAATTAAGAAAAGAAATTAGTTGTAATGAAATACTAGTAATGTTACTCCTAATGATAGTGATAATAACAAGAATATCAGTAATTATAATAATAGTTGAAGTAAACAAGTTAAAAGGACACTTTTCTATCTCAGGACCCTATTCTCCCGCCAGCCCCGGAAGCACAGGTTTTATTACAGAAAATTTAATATTATGAAAAGAAAATTTATTGACATAAATAACATATTATTACAAGAGGTTATGGAGTCTGTGCAAGGAAAGCAGTCTATTGGTATCTGGATAAAGCAAATTAAATGACAAATATAGACATTAGAAATAAACAAAAAAGCTAAAAATGCTTATGCAGAAAAAGTGAAAATAATATTACAATGGGGAGGCATGGAGTACTGTCACTGTAAACAAGTGTTCATGTGTGCCTGGCTTACAAGCTGCACACTTGTCAGAGTGGTCATTAAAGTAAGCCTAATGCCTGTTTTTTGGGGCCAATGTGGGCAGTGAACATCAAGACCCCGTAAAATTGGGATGGACAATAGTGTCATCCACTTAATAAAATTTTATTTTTGTTATTTACACATATATGGCTTTACAGGCGCTTAATCATCAAGGAGTCAGTTATAAGTCTAATCTATCTCACCTGTTTACCCATTTGCTTGACTTTTGGATAGGTTCTTTATATATTAAATCATTGTCTTCAATATTGGCAAGATTTAAATAACACTTTAATAATCATACACAAATAAAATAATAACAAATCGAATCATTTTATTAAAGGAAAAAAAACATTTTCCCCCCCTTTTAAGGAAGGGAAATCTGGGTAGTATGGAGGGCCTTTAAAAATAGATCCCGGGGACCCCCACCTCACTCCCCGCACATTTCCTACAGCTGCCTCACACTTCCTGCAGCTGCACTTCCATGCCATGTGTCCAGTTGACGCTCACTGCTTGTGCCCAATGATGACCCAGTTTTACTCAGTTCATATCCAGCGGTCAACATGATAGGGTCAGTGCAGCCTTTGCCCTTCAGGGATGGCTGGCCGGACACATGACCCCAGCGCTTACTCAAGGCATCATCTTATGTGTTCCATTCACCGCGTTGTACTTTTCCTCAATAAAAAGGGTCAAGCTGTTATAATAACTAGGACTACCCCTGCAAGCCATTGTATTAAGGTTCATAGCCTTTTACAAACAGTCACTAGGGGGGTATGAAGACCCCTTTCGGCTGAGCCATCGTATGTAACAAAAAAGCACAAAAAAAAACAGGGACAAAAGAAAACTGTGGTGGTTGGGTTAAAAGTATCTGTAAACTATTTCCAAAGATGAATGTCCCTTAAAGGTCATAAAAGTTTGAAAGAACTTTCATGTACTAGTAGTAAAAAAACATAGCAGCATGATAAAGGCACAAAATTTTCCAAAAACAAACAAAAAAATTTTTTTAACACAAAAGTATTTCTCAAACAGACTTAAATAAGGCATAACAAAAAAAAAAAAAATTTCACAGTCTTGACACAATCACTTACCTCTAGTTTTCTCATAGCTAAACAATACACAGTCTTGACACAATCACTTACCTCTAGTTTTCTCTTGTTGTATTTCTTCTTATAAAAATCAGCAAAAAGTTGCTGTGTTATCACCATACTTGAAGGCAAGTGGAGCTCTGTCAAGTGGCTGGGGAATAGCCGTCTTAGTCATTTTCGTAGATTTCTAATGGAAAGTTTTTTTGCCTCCTTGTTTTTGAAAAGGGTGTCTTCTTCAAAATTTAAATAATCAAGCAACTTGGGAAAATTACGTAGGGGTTTGAGATTTATTTTTTCGGGTCGTTTCTGGGGTTTGTTTTAAAAACCATATATAATTTTTTAGAATATCATACAAAGTGCAGGAAAAAAAAAAAGATTACAATAAAAAAAAAAAAAAAATAATTAACCCAATGTCAGAATGGCAAGACTACAATGCCCTGCCCACGTAATAAAATTTATCATTGCCTTCACATAAGAGGCTCTACAAATGCTTATCACTGAGGATTTGCTATTAGTCTGACCATTTTATTGTTTTTCCTTTTCCTTGTTTTTAAGATTATATCTATTATTTTAGATGTTTTAATATTTTTACAACAATTTAATAGGATAAAAAAAATAAAACATGTCAAAAAACAGTTTTGGAAAGAAAAAAAAATTTTTTCCCGCCCCTTCAAGGAACTGGGAAATAAAGGGGTGGTCACTGGGCCAACCCCTGGCTGAGCACAGGGAGCCTTCTGGTGTAACAAAACCCTTAAAATCTAAAAGGGGACAGTACATAAGCCTGCTGACATTGGGTTAAAAATAATGGATTCTACAATTGAAAATATGGAAAAAGGGGTCCATTTCTATAATAATAGTAAAGTAATTACTAATCCAACATCTACAATGATACCTGTAGTTTATGCAGACTGTGTGTGTGCATGTGCATACGTGTGTGTGTGTGTGTGTGTGTGTGTGTGTGTGTGTGTGTGTGTGTGTGTGTGTGTGTGTGTGGTGTGTGTGTGTGTGTGTGTGGTGAGTGTGTGTGTGTGTGTGTGTGTTTATATATATATATATATATATATATGTATATATATATATATATATATATATAAAATATATATATATATATATTTATTATAATACATATGTTTTATATATATATATTATATATATATATATATATATATATATATATATAAGTATATATATATATATATATATTATATATATATATATATATATACATATAATATATATATATTTTATATATATATAATATATATATATATATATATATATATATATATATATTATATATATATATATATATATATATATATATATATATATATATATATAAACACACACACACACACACACACTCACACACACACACACACACACACACACACACACACACACACCACACACACACACACACATACACACATACACACACGTATGCACATGCACACACACAGTCTGCATAAACTACAGGTATCATTGTAGATGTTGTATTAGTAATTACTTTACTATTATTATAGAAATGGACCCCTTTTTCCATATTTTCATTTGTAGAATCCATTATTTTTAACCCAATGTCAGCAGGTTTATGTACTGTCCCTTTTAGATTTTAATGAGTTTTGTTACACACAGAAGGCTCCACGTGTGCTCAGCCAGCGGTTGGCCCTAGTGACCACTCCTGATTTCCCAGTTCCTTGAATTGGCAGGAAAATTTGTTTTTCTTTCCAAAACTGTTAATATTGACATTGTTATGATTTTTTGTGATATGACTATTAAATTGTTGTCAAAATATTAATAACATCAATAAAATAATAGATATGAATCTTAAAAAATCAAGGAAAAGGTAAACAGATGAAATAGGTCAGACTAATAGCTAACTCCTCAGTGACTAAGCATTTGTAGAGCCATCTATATGTGAAGGCAATAGATAAACTTTTATTACAGTGGGCATGGCATTGTAGTCTTGCCATCTGCTGACATTGGGTTAATTATTATTTTTTTTTTTTATTGTAATCTTCATTTTTTTCTGCACTTTGTATGATATATCTCAAAATTATATATAGGTTTAAAACAAACCCAGAAACAGACCCAGAAAAAATAGACATCTCTAACCCACCTGACAGTAATTCTTCCCAAGTTGCTTGATTATTTCCCATTTTGAAGAAGACTACCCTCATTTCAGAACAAGGAGGCAGAAAACATTCCATTAGAAATCTACGTAAATGTACTAAGACAGGCGTATTGGCCCAGCCACTTGACAGAGCTCCACTTGCCTTCAAGTATGGTGATAACACAGCAACTTTTTGCGATTTTT
>NW_023638715.1:195872-207651 GCF_015228065.2 Penaeus monodon
TTTTTAGTGGGGCTTTTTTTGGGGAAACATGGGGTTTAAAAAAAAGGTCCGGGGATTTTTTTGGGGCCTAAAAAGTGGGTGTAAGGGGGAAAAAAAAAACTTGGGGGGTTTTAAAAAAATGGGGGAAAAAGGGGAACGTAACCGGGTTTCCCCCCCTGTTTGCCTTGGGGGGTTTTGGGGGGTTTTTTTTTTTTTTGGGTGGGGCCCCCCCGGGTTTCCCCCTCGGGGTGTTCGGGGGACGCTGGGTGCTGGTCCCTTTTGGCTTTCATGTTCACCCCCCTGTGGATGACGCCCTCTGCCGCCGTTTGTTTTGGTGGCAGAGAGACGAGGCGGTCGGCGTAACAAATATATAATTTTAATTATACAAAATTTATACATTTATATAATATATTATATATATAATATAATATAAATATATTATTAATATATATTATATATATATATATAAAAATTAATATATATATAAATTTTTTTGTATATATATAATTTTAATAAACATATATAATATTAACATAATGAAAAAATTATTAATATATTTTATATATATATAATAATATATTATACATTATATTTTTAAATATATAAAGAAGAGAGGAGGAAAAAAAAAAAAAAAAAAAAAAAAAAAAAAAAAAAAAAAAAAAAAACATAACAAAAATAAAAAAAAAATTGAAAGAGGGAAAACCCTGGGTGAAAAAGGGTTTAGTAAACCTAAAATCGATCAAAAAAACTGCAACAATGAAACAGCCAATTTTTTTTAATAAAGCCTTCTCACCAAAAAAAACTCGAAAGCCGGGAAAAACGAAACAATTTTTTGATTCAAAAAAAGAGTATGAAAAATCTAAAAAACTCCCACCAAGCCCCCTTTTCAGCTACACAAATGTTCCAAAAGTCATCAAAAACTCGCATCCCCAAATAGTTTGGATTCAAACCACCTAGAGACAGGCAGGCTTCCCCTAGTGGGTTTTCTACAACGAAACATCCCACACTCCCAAAAAGAGAAAAAAAAAATAAAACCCGTGATCATTCTCAATTATGAAAAGGCATTTTTTTTACTGTACAAAAACCAGCAGTAAAAGAAGCTATTATAGACAGGGGAAAAAGGAGTTATTGAAAAAAATTGGAAGAATATAGAAATGGAACGCAACCATCAAGCTCCACATGGAAACTGATAAAATACCAAATTAAAAAAGGTGTTAACAGGGCATACCATCCACCATATTTTTATAGCTTCCCTTTTGAGGAATTTCAGGAACCTAGAATGGAACAGAAAGGTACCAAAAGGAAAAAATACAAAACATTCTAAGTTTTTGCAGATGATATTATTCTCTTCAGGGAAATCTGCAATAAAAATGTAGCACTAATTTTAAAGATCTAATGGGAAAAAGCGAAATTGGACTTGGGTGAACAAGAAAAGACTAAGATCGGGGGGACAAGTGGACAGTTATACCTAGGATAAATTGTATAGACAAACAGATTAATAAAGGGGAAAATTTTAAGTGACACATCAATCTAGCCTGGAGCACCTTTTGGCAGACACAGAAAACATACTAAGAGGCTCCATGCCATTATGTTTAACCCAAATCACCCCGGGGATTTTGTTCTGCCCCGTATTTTTTTGTGAATTTGTTACAAAAACAAGGGTCACAGGCTAGCCTCCAAGGAGTCTATAGTAGGCCTAGATGATTTTGATTTCCCCTTTCCCTTAAATTTGGCGGGAAAATGCTTTTTTTTCCTTTTAATACAATTGAATCAATACTGTTATATTGTTTTTTGATGTTATGATTATTAAAATATTATTAAAAAATTGTTAAAAATTTAAGAAATGAAATTCAAAAAATCCTTTCCAAAAGTCAAGGAAAAAAGGAAAAGGTGAGAAAAGGGGGGGATAATAATGACCCCTTGATGCTAACACTTTAAGCCATCTATGTGTGAATCAATAAATAAACCTGTGTTACAGTGGGCTGGCATCATTCTTGCCCAAACGTGGCATTGGGTTTTAAAAAAAAAATCTTTACCCATGCATACTCCCAGTTATGCCTATGAAAAGAAAAGGGACAAAAAAATCAAATTTGATGAGGAAATAAAGTACCCGAGAGGAATGGGGGATGATGCTGGGAATTCCCTCAGAGATCTTAGGCCGATGTGGACAGGGCCCAAAAAAGTGGAAAATATTTTGGGGAGCATAAAAAAGAAAATGGCAATGGACAGGTCATATATTTCGGAGACAGGATGACAGATAGAAAAAAAATAACAGTTTGGGTTATAGATAACATAAAGAGGCCAAGGGGCCAACCAATGACAAGAGGGGTTTGACGAAACAAAGAATATAGGGCCAAAAAGGAAAAAAAAATGCAAGACGACAAATTTGGGAAAAAAGTTTGGGGAAAGGGGCCTTTGTCCTGCAGTGGATTGATTCAGGCTGAGATAGTTATATAAATGTGTGTGTGTTTGGTGTGGTGTGTGTGTGGGGGGGGTGTGTGTGTTTGGGGTGTGTGTGTGGGGTTGGTGGGTACTATATTATTATATACTTTTTTTAATTTTAATATATATATATAAATTTTATATATGATAATAAATTATAATAGTGTATAATTAATAAAAAATTCATATATAAAAAATATATATATTTTAATATTATATATATATATATTTTAAATTTTTATATAATACCCCTATATATACATATATACATATAAATTATATATATTATATATATAATATATATATATATAATTATATTATATTATATATTAATGTATATATATTTATGCAACCACACACACACACCACACACATTATGTAATATAAATATTTCACCACACACACACACACACACACCCCATATATATGTATGTGTGTTTTAATTTTTTATTATATTTTTAATATTATAATTATATATTATATAATAATATATTTAATAATTATATATATAAAATTTTTTTCATATATATAAACAAAGATGGAATAATTTAATACCATATTGATTAATATAAAAAACCCCTCCCTGACCAGGCCTCGAACCTAGATAAATTTGGATATGGAACCAGATGACTAGTACTATACTAGGATCTAACTAGCTCCATAGACATTACCTATCTAGTCAAACATGAGTAATGATAGCAAGGTTTTTTACACCCATTCCCCATAAGCACTTGGGGGAAATTGATCTAGAAATTAAAAGTATTATATATATTATATAATAATATTATATATATATTTATATATATTATTATAAAAATATATATAATATAAAATTATTAATAAAAACACAACACACAAAACACAAAACCACACACAAACCCCACACACACACACAACAACATACACAACCACACACAACCCCAAAACGCTATTGGAAAAGCTTGTTCAATTTTAATCCTGCCAAAATGAAACACAAGGGGTTTATGCAAGTCTGAAAGGGTGTTGATGTGTCTTTTTAAAGGTTCATTCTAATGTAACTATCAAAGAGATGAACTAGCATTCACCCTTCAATGATGGGGTCTCAATTTTTTTTTTATGAATTTATGGTGTTTAGTCCCTTTTAAATTAATTATTATCAAAATTTGTAATTTTTTATTACCATGATTATTCCTATCATAACTATCATTTTTCTTATAATTAACATCGTCATTAGAGTAATTGCTGTTGTTATCTAAGCAATTATGATTATCAGAAAACTGGACTTTATCAATTTATTAAAATTTTAAGGCAATTTTAAAAAAAGAAATTATTGTAATGAATTTTTTAAATGTTTTCTCCTAATGATAGTGAAATAAACAAGAAATCAGTAATTATAATAATAGTGAAGTAAAATTTTAAACCCATTTTTATGCTCAAAGGGCCCTTTTCCCGCCTGCCATGACCCGGAAAACACGGTTTTTTTTACAGAAAAATTTTAAAATTTTGAAAAAAAAATTTTGACATAAAAACATATTTTACAAAGGTTATGGATCTTGCAAGGAAAGCAGTCCTTGGTTCGGGTAAAGCAAATTAAAGCAAAAATAGACATTAAAATAAAAAAAAAGCTAAAAATGCTTATGCAGAAAAAGTGAAAATAATATTACAATGGGGAGGCATGGAGTACTGTCACTGTAAACAAGTGTTCATGTGTGCCTGGCTTACAAGCTGCACACTTGTCAGAGTGGTCATTAAAGTAAGCCTAATGCCTGTATTTTGGGCCACATGTGGGCAGTGAAGCATCAAGATCCCCGTAAAATTACGGATGGCACGAATACGTGTCATGCCACTGTAATACAAGTTTATTTATTGTATTTACACATATATGGCTTTACAGGCGCTTAATCATCAAGGACCCGTTAAAAATCATCTTCTCCCTTTTTACCCCTTTTTTTGAATTTTTTGGGTAGGGGTTTTTATTATTAATCTTTTCTTCAAAATTTGGGAAGATTTAAAAAAACACTTTAATAAACCTAAATCAAATAACAATAATAACAATATCGATATCAATTGTATTAAAGAGAAAAACACATTTTCCCCCCAATTTAAGGAATGGGGAAATCTGGATTAGTATGGAGGGCCATTAAGAGATAGATCCGGTGACCTCACCTCACTCCCCGCACATTTCCTACAGCTGCCTCACACTTCCTGCAGCTGCACTTCCATGGGCCAGGTCCAGTTGACCCCCTGTTGTCCCCAAATGATGACCCAGTTTTACTCAGTTCATATCCAGCGGTCAACATGATAGGGTCAGTGCAGCCTTTGCCCTTCAGGGAGGGCTGGCCGGGACACATGACCCCAGCGCTTACTAAAGGCATCATCTTATGTTGTTCCATTCACCGCGTTGTACTTTTCCTCAAAAAAAAAGGGTAAAAGCTGTTAAAAACAGGACAAAAAACCCCTGAACCCATTGTATTAAGGTTCAAAAACCTTTTACAAACAGTCACTAGGGCCTACTGATAGACTCCTTGCCGGCTGAGCCATCTGTATGTAACAAAACGCACAAAAAACTACAGAGGACAAAATGTAAATCTGTGGTGGTTGGGTTAAAAGTATCTGTAAACTATTTCCAAAGATGAATGTCCCTTAAAGGTCATAAAAGTTTGAAAGAACTTTCATGTACTAGTAGTAAAAAAACATAGCAGCATGATAAAGGCACAAAATTCCAAATCACAACAAAATAATTATTTTACACACAAAAGTACTTTCTCAAACTAGACTTCAAATAAGCTGACATAACTAAACAATACACAGTCTTGACACAATCACTTACCTCTAGTTTTCTCATAGCTAAACAATACACAGTCTTGACACAATCACTTACCTCTAGTTTTCTCTTGTTGTATTTCTTCTTATAAAAATCAGCAAAAAAATTTGCTGTGTTTACCTCTTGAAGGCAAGGGAGCTCTGAAAGTGGCGGGAAATCGCCTGTCTTAGTACTTTTACGTAATTTTTAAAATGGAAATTTTTTTCTCCCTCCTTTTTCTGAAATGGGGGTACCCTTCTTAAAAAGGGAAAATAAAAAGCAACTTGGAAAAATTTACTTCAGGGGGGTTAGAGATGTCTTTTTTTTCTGGGCTTTTTCGGGTTTTTTTTTAAAACCTATATATATTTTGAGATATACATCAAGTGCAAAAAAAATAAAGTTACAATAAAAAAAAAAAAAAAAATTAACCCAATGTCAGCAGTGGCAAGACTACAATGGGGCCACCCCACTTTAAAAAAGTTTTCTATTGCCTTTTCACATATAGAGGGCTCTCAAATGTTTTAGTCATGGGGGGAAGCATTACCCCTTTTTCACTGTTCCCTTTTTCCTTGTTTTTTTTAAGATTCATATCTATTATTTTTGATGTTTTTAATATTTTGAAAAACAATTTAATAGTCATAAAAAAAAATCATAAAAATTAAATATTAACATTTTTGGAAAGAAAAAAAAAATTTTCCTGCCAAATTCGGGGAAGGGGGAAATCGGGATGGTCACTAGGGCCAACCGTGGCTGACACACGGGACCCTTCTGTGTTCAAAACCTTTTAAAATCTAAAAGGGACGTACATAAACTCGACAGGGTTAAAAATAAAGGTTCTACAAATGAAAATTTGGAAAAGGGGGGCCCCTTTCTATAATAATAGTAAAAATAATTACTAACCCCCAAAATTTCAAAGAAACCTTAGTTTATGCAGACGTGTGTGTGCATGTGCATAGGGTGTAGTGTGTATGTGTGTGTGGTGTGTGGTGGGTGTGGTGTTTTGTGTGGTGTGTTGTGTGTGTGTGTGTGGTGGTGTGTGTTTTGGGGGGTGTGGTGTGGTGGGGTGTGTGTGTGTGTGTGTTTTTATATATATATAATATAAAATATATATAAAATTTAATATTATAAATATATATATATGGTTGTGTGTGTGTGGTGTGTGTGTGGGTGGTGTGGTTATATATATATATATAAATATTATAATAAATATAATATATAAATATATATATATATAATATATATAATAAAATTTTAAAAATATTATTTAATATATTATATATAATTTATATTATTTTTATAAAAAAAAAATATATATAAAAAATATGTTTTTTATAAATAAAAAATATATATATATTTAAAAAATATATATTATATATATTAATTTTATAATTAAAATATATATTTACATAATAAAAATAATTTTAAAATATAATATAATATATAATAATATATTTTAAAAAAATATATATAAAATATGTATAATATATAAAATATAAAAGAATATTTTAAATATATATAATAAATTTTTATAAATATAAATTTTTAAAATTTTTAATATAAACATATATATAAAAATATTATTAAAAAATTTTTATAAATATTTTATTTTAAATAATATAAATATAATAAATAAGATAAATAAATATTTTAAAATATTAATAAAAAAAAAAAATAAATATAAATAAACACCCCCCCCACCCCACACACCCACACCCCAAACCCCACAAATATATATAATTATATATATATAATATATATTATATAATAATTGGTGTGTGTGTGTGTGGGGTGTGGTGGTGTGTTATATATATTATATATATATATATAATATATATTTAAAAATATTAATATTAATATAATTATATATAATTATTAATAATATAATTTAATATATATTTTTATATAAATATGATAATATAATTTATATATATATATATATATATATATATATAAATATATATATTATATTATTATTTAATTTTATATTATATTAGAAATTATTATATATATTATTATATTATTATTAATTTTTATAATTTATATATATTTTATTTATTTATTCATTTAATTATATATATAATATATATATATATTTTTATATATATATATTAAAAATATATTATACAGATAATAGATACTTTTCATACATAAAAAATACTACATATATACAACACACCCAAAAACCCACACCCACCACACACACCACACCCCAACCACACACACCACACACACACACCATATGAATGGCTAATATAGTATTATACATACAAAATTATATATTATATTATATATAAATATATTTAAAATATATATATATATATATATTTTAATTTTATTGTATATATAAAATTTAATATTTATATAAAATATTTATATATATTTTATATATATATTAAAATATAAATATTATAAATAATATTAAATAAAATGGTATGATATATTTAAAATTTACGTATTACATAAATATATATAAATTAAATTATATTATATATAATATTATTAATTATATATATAATAATATTAATATATGTATAATATAGTTATATTATATTTTAATTTTAACTATGTATTTTAAAAATTTTTATTTAATAGTATATATATATATATATTATATATATACAAACCTGAATATATATATATATAATTTATTATAATATAATAAATAATATAATAATTTTTTATAAATATATAAATAATATATATATTTATTATATTAATATATAATATTTATATATTCTATGATTATATATATATATAATATATATATTTATTTTTTTTATATCTATATTTTTTAAATTTATAATATTTATTTTTAATATATATATTATTCTTTATTATTTATTTTTATTATATATTTTAAAATTCAAATTTATTTTTATATATGTATTTTATTTTATTTAATTTTAATATATTTATCAAAATATTTCTTTTATTTATTTTTTTTAATATTTTATATATTATATTTTTTTTTATATATATTATATATATTATATATTTTTATATATATTAAAATTCATATTATTATAATTACATTTAATTTTATATTATATTAATTTATTTCTATATATATATATAAAATATAATTTATTTTTTTTTAAATTTATTATATGTATATGTTTTTTTAAAATTAAATTTTTTATAATTATATATAAAATTAAAATATTTTATATGTATTTTATTTATATAATTTTTTAAAATTTTTTTTATTATTATTTTATTACTATTTTGTATACTATTAATACCCTTTTTTATCATTTATATTATATTAATATATAAAATATTAATATATATATATAAAATTAATATATATTTTTTAATAATGAAATTTTTAAAAAAAACCAATATATAAAGGGTATATCAATACATGTACAAAAAAATTTATGTTTTAAGATAATACATCATCATATATATATATTTTATATATATTTTTTTAAATTATATAATATTTTATATTAATATATATATATATTATATTTTTAAAATATATATAATATATATATTTTTTTTACAGATATAAACACCCCCACCAAATATACCCAATACATGTGTAATATTTTCATATACTTTTATATAATATATCATTATATATTTTTTAATATATATATTTTTATATTTAAATATATCTATATATTATATATATATATATTAATCATCACATCATCAAGAGGTAACGTATGGGGGCAGGGCCCGCACCCCCCTTCGCTTCCAGCCACGAGGAACCCTAAAGGGGGTCTCCAGGCAGTAAAAACGGCCCTCTCTAATTCCCTTTCAACAGGTTCGTCGAGCTGCCCAAACCTGGGTCACCCCAGGTCCCCCACCCCCGGGGAGAGAGACAACCTGATGGGGAGGGGCGTCCCGGGGCGAGCGGTGGTCAAAGCCGAGTTGGGGTCCCCGGGTTTTGCAAGTAACAGGTCCCATGCCAGTCCCCAGGGGGAACCGCCGGTTGGAACGTGGTCCTACCCAAATGACCCCCTGATCCGGTGAAGGGGCTTGTACAAAAGGCATCAAATGAGACTCCAAACCTGTAGCGTCCAGGTTTCGCTTCCCTAGAGCAAAACTGTATATCAAAGGCCTTTAAGACACGCAGTTTGGGCCTCTGCATAGGTAACCCGACATCTCCAAATGCCTTGTTATCGGTTCATGGGTCCCGTTTCCGACCCAAACCATCTCTGATTTCCCGGCTAACCCAGAGGTATGGACTACGCTCCCAAAGGGGTTAAAAATCTGTAACCTTAAATCCTCGCCCCAAGCATGGACTGCTGACAGTTCCCCAAAATCCCGAAACTTGGCTTGGTCCGGAGACCTCTAGGCCCAGGGGGTTTCGGTCATTGCTAAAAGCATCAAGACGCCACCAGTGATCCCCAAAGGGCCAGAGAGGGTAGCAACATCATTGGCAAAGTCAAGGTTTGAGACCTTTTATTGCCAATGTTTTTCTCCCACTGACTTTGGCTTACTCTGCCCATTACCGTCCTACATTTGGTTTAAAATATTGGTGCAAGGACACAGCCTTGCCTACCCTAAATTTAAGGGGGAAAATTCGAGAGACCCCCCCCCCTTTTACAGCATTTTTAGTACAGTATAAAGGCGCTATTAGGCCAAAAACCGTGTCAGATTCCCCCTGAGCCAGGGTCTCCCATAGCGATCCTAAACCCAAAGTCGAACAGATCATTAAGCTGCAAGCAACCCAAACCAAACTCATGATGGTTCTACATTACCGAACGCTAATTTGGTCTATTGTAAAATTGCCAGGAGTGAATCCAACAACTCCCCCCTCTGATCCCTTTTAGTAGATGGTCATGGATACGTTTCTGAAGAATGTGGGTGAAAACTTTGCCAGCTATGCTGAGTAGTGTAATACCATGGTAGTTGCTACAGTCGCTGCCAGGTCTTCTCACCTCTGAGAGGGCAGCCACCTCAACTCCCAGTCGCTTCAATTCCCGCAATAGCAGAGATAACCACTCATCCTGCTGCAAAGACTGGAAGTTCCAAGCGCCTATCCGGAAAGCTCACCTGAGGTTAAGCCTCGAGCGGGCACTCCAAGTGCATGCCACCTCTGGTGCTCCCGCCGATGCTGCCCCAAATAAACAGGATTGGCAGGCTGTAGGACCGCCCATCCGTCTGTGGGGTTCCTGAAGGCTTTGCCCCACAAGCTTCATGGTGGGTTGGCACCTGCCAAACGAGTAACTGTCGTTCCCATCCTGCGCCCACATTTGCCCTCCCAACAGGACCCACAGCCAACCTTACTTGCTGGCTGGGAGGGAGAGTAACCCTCCCCTCTGCATATCCATTCTTGGTAGTGCCAGAGTTATTGGTATTATAGATAGTTTATATAATATATTTAGATATATATATATCATATATGATAATATATCTATAATATATCTTATAATAATATATATATATATAACATATATATATTATATAAATAATATATATATATATATATGTATGCATATATGTATATATATATATATATATATATATATATATCTATATATATATATATATATAAAGATAGATAGATAGATACATAGATAGCATGATGTGTATGTGTGTGTGTGTGTGTGTGTGTGTGTGTGTGTGTGTGTGTGTGTGTGTGTGTGTGTGTGTGTGGTGTGTGTGTGTGTGTGTGTGTGTGTGTGTTGTATGTGTGTATTGTATATTGTTGTATATTTATATATCTATATATATATATATATATATTAATATATATATATATATTATTATGTATTATATTGTATGTGTAATGTATGTTTATACATACATACATACATACATACTACTACATACACACACCGCATTATATATATATATATATTATATATATATATATATATATATATAATATATTATATATATGTATTATTGTATATATATGATATATATTATATATATTGTCATCATATATCTATACTATATCATAATATTATTCTAACATACATCATAACATTTATACACACATACATACATACATATATACATACAGACAGACACACACACACACACACACACACACACCACACACACACACATACATATATATATATGGTAGCGGCATGATCAGTGTGGGTGGTTACACCTACTACTGGTCGGGCCACAGCGATGGTCACCACCTCCAGGGTGTAGCCATAGCCATCTCCAGTCGACTTCAGCCCTCGGTAGTAGAGGCGACACCGGTTGATGAGCGTATTATGGCATTGAGACTGAAGCATGTTTTGGCTTCATGTCTCTTATTGCTGTATACGCTCCTACCGATGTATATTAAATTGATGTGAAAGAGGCGTTCTACGCCAAACTCGCATCTGGCAGACGATTGCCCCCAGTGAGATATTCGCATTGTTCTGGGAGACTTCAATGCGGTATCTGGCTGTGACCGAGCTGGCTACGAGATGTCTGTCGGCCCCCATGCCCCCATCTTTTGCTAGGTCCCAGAAAATTAGGATCTCTGGCTCCTGGTATCAGCACTCCAACCCGCATCGCTGGACTTGGTACAGCGATACGGGTAATGTGGCCAAGGAGATGACCCATTCTTGTAGCAGCGATGGAGTCTCCAGAACTCAGGTTCGACGAGTTTTT
>NW_023638715.1:207751-215676 GCF_015228065.2 Penaeus monodon
TAAAAAAATAGTTAAAAAATAATTAAAAATATAAAAAATATAAATATAAAAAAAAAAATAAATAAAAAATATATAATATAATACAACATTTTTTAAATTTTTATAATAAAAATATATATAATATATAAATATATATAATTATAATATATAAAATTAATTATGTAAATTTTATATATATTATAATTTTATATAATATATAATATATATATATATATATATATGTATATACGTATATATTTAAAAATACATACACATGATATATAATATGATTGGTATATATGGAATATAATATATAATTATATATATATTTAATATATTAATTATTATAAAATAATTATAATAGATATGTAAAATAATGTATTAAAATAGTGTGTATAATAAATATGAACAATTTCTATATGTACACAAAAATGGTGAATTATATAAATAAAATTTTAAATTTAAATTATAAATATAAATAGATAAAATATATAATAAAAAAATGTAGGAGTAGATTAATTTATATAATGCACTTTCAAATGTGTGGGTGGTGTGTGTTAATGTAGTAGGTATATGTTTATGAGAGAAGGTATGTAGATCATCATCTATCACATCATTATCACACAAAATAAAAAAATAAAATAAAAAAAAAATTAAAAAAAAGAAAATTAACATAGAAAAAAATAAAAAAAAAAAAAAAATAAAAAAAAAAAAAAAAAAAAAAAAAAAAAAAAATTTAAAAAAAAAAAATAAAAAAATATAAATATAAAATATATATATAATAAAGTTGTGTGTTGTGGGGGGGGTTAAATAAATAAATATATAGTATAATAAAAAATTAAATACTAATATTATATATATATATTATAATTTTATAAATATATAATTAATATAAAATATAATATATATATTAAAATTTAACATGTTATATAGTTTTTAATAAGAATCCCAACCACACACACACAACACAACACATATAATAAAAATTAAATAAAATAAATAAAAAAAATATATATTAAATTTAAAAAATAAAAATAATAAAAAAAAATTATATACATTTTATATATAAAATATAATATAAAAAAAATATATATAATATATAAAATTTTAAAAAAAATTATAAAAATAAAAAGAGGGTTAAAAAATAAATATATACAATACATAAAATTATAATATATATTATTAGAATATAAAAAATAATATAAATTAAAATATAATTATGCACACCACACACACACCACAACACACACACCATATATTGTTAAAAAATATATAATTTTTAAAAAATAAATTATTTAAATAATATTATATTACATATACATAAGCCACACACACACACACCACATCACAAAACAACACAACATATATATGTATATATATATTATATATAATATTTATATATTTTAATTATAATTATAAAAATTAAACAATTTAAAAGCACAACACCACACACCACACACAACACACACACCCCACACCCACACACACAACGTAGACATGCACACACACAGTCAGCAAAACTGCGGGTACATGAGATGTTGGTAGTAATTTACTTTACTTATTTTTTAGAAATGGACCCCTTTTTCCCTTTTTCAATTGTAGAATCCCTGATTTTAACCCATTTTCAGAGGTTAGTACTGCCCCTTTAGATTTTAATGAGTTTTGTTAACATAAAAGGCTCCCCGTGTGCTCAGCCCGCGGTTAGCCATAGTGATATCCTGATTCCCCGTTCCTTTAAAGGCAAAATTATAATATATATATATATATTATATATATATAATTAATATAAATAATAATAAATATATAAATAAAAAAAAATAACATAAAAATAAAATTATAAATAAAATTATATATATATAATAAATATATTTTAAAGTATATATTATATAATATTATAATAAAATTTATAATAATAATATATTATATATAATTATAATATTGGGGGTGTGGTGTGTGTGGTGTGTGTGTGTGTGTGTGTGTTGTGGTGTTGTATGTATATGTTTTTAAAATCAATTCAATCTATCCTCTCCATCTATATATATATATATAGATAGATAGATAGATAGAAGAAAAAGAAGAAGATAGATAGAAGAAGAAGAAGAAGATAGAAAGAAAGAAAAAACAAAAAAGGGAAAACAAAATAAAAAAATAAAAAAATAAAAAAAAAAAAAAAACAAAAAATTTTTTTTAAAAAGTTTTTACAGAAAAGAAAAAAATAAGAAGAAAAGAAGAGAAGAAGAAAGAAAGAAAGAATAAAAAAGAAAGAAGAAGAAGAAGAAGAAGAAGAAGGGGAAGAGAGAAGAAGAAGAAGAAGAAGAAAGAAAAGAAAAAAAATAAAAAAAAAATATTTTTATAAAAAAAAAAAAAAAAAAAAGTAAAAAAAAGAATATAGGGGGGAAAAAGAAAACATAAAAAAAAAAAAAAAAAAAAAAAAAATAAAAAAAAAAAATGGGGGGGGGGGGGGGGTGGGGGGGGGTGGGGGGGGGTGGGGTTTTGGGGGGGGGAAGAATTTTAGAAAAAAAAATAAAAAAAAAATAAAAAAAAATAGAAAAGAAGAAGATAGAAAAGAAGATAGAAAGGGAAGGGAAAAAAATAATATATTTATTATAAAAAAATAAAAATAAAAAAAAAAAAAAAAAAAAAAAAAAATAAATAAAAAAATAAAAAAAAAAAATAAATAAATAAAAAAAATAAAAATAAAAAAAAATAAAAATAAAATTAAAAACACTAATCTTTTAATTTTTAATTTTCTTAAAAAAATAAAATTTTTATAAAAAAAAATAATATAAATTAAAACAAGAAACAAACAACACACACACACCCACAACACCCCACACACACCACACACACCACCACACACACCACAACACACAACCAAATAAAAAATTTTAAAAAAAAAAAAAAAAAATATAATATATTATATATATATATAGATGCAAAAACAAAGAATACATTAAAAACATAATAAATAATTTTAAAATAATAATATATTTTTTTTATATTATATAATATATATATTTTTGATTACATAATAATGAAAATCTATTTTTAATCATCTTTCTACACTTCTCTTATCTACTTTAACACACTACATCTAAATTATAAAATTATAATATCTGAATATCAATCTATTTATCATCATAAACACAAGGAAACAATTTTTAAAAAAATGTACATAAAGAACATAATAATAAAGAAAATTTTTAATTTTAATTAATATAATATATTTTAAATAAAATATAATTATATATATATTTAAAAATAATAGGGAAAATATATCAATCTATATCACTATCATCACACTATCTTTTTCTATCTATCACTACATTATCTATCTATCTATCTATTATATATATTTTATGAAAAAGAAGATGATTAATTGATATATACATATAATAACACACACACACACACACAACACCCCACAACCCCACACACACACACACACACACAATAAAAAAATAATATAATAATAATATATAAATATATATATAATAATTTTATATATATGTATATATATATATATATATATATATATATATAAATTAAAAAAATAAATTATTTTTTTAAAATATAATATATATAAAATATATATATATAATATATATTTGCATTCAAGGAAATGGGGAAAAAGGGGTAGATATGGCAACCGCGGCTGAGCACAGTGGAGCCTTTTTTTTTGTAACAAAACTCATTAAAATCAAAGGGGACAGTTTCTAAGCCCGCTTTTTAAGGTTAAAAATTGGATTTACAAAGAAAATATGGAAAAAGGGGGGGGCATTTTTAAAAATAGTTTAAAATAATTACTAATCCAAATTACAATGTACCCGGGCAGTTTATGCTGACTGTTTTGTTTTTTGCGTGCATAGTGTGTGTTGTGTGTTGTGTGTGTGTGTGTGTTTTGGGGTGTTGTGTGTGTGTGTTAATATATGTATATTATATTATTTTATATATATATAATATATATATATATATATAAATATAATTTTTATTTTACATATATATGTGTGGTTTTTGGGTGTGTTGTGTGTGTGGGGCATAAAATATAATTAAAATATTATATATATTAATATAAAAATTATATATAAAATATATATATATATATATAATATTGAATGTATTATTTAATTTAAATATACACATACATTAATATATATATAATATATATAATAATTAAAAATATATATAAAATAATTTTAAATAATATAATAATATATATGGTATATAATAGTATAATTAAAAAAAATTTTTTTTTATAATATAATATAATATTTTATTTATAATAATATAAAATTTTAATATATATTTATAATATATTGTGGGGTGGTTGTGTGGTGTGTGTATATCATATATAAAATATATACATTTTAAAATTAAATTATAAATATAATAATATATATATATATATATATATATAAATAATTTTAATAAAATATATAAATATTTAAAAAAAAATATATACAATATATTTAATTTAATAAACCACCCCACACAACACACACACACACATATTATATATATATATATATAATATAATATATGTTTTTTAATATATATAATATAATATATATAATAATATATATTATTATATATATAAATATTATTTTTTATATATATATTATATATATATATATATAATTATTATATATATATATATATATATATATATAATATTCATATGTATATTTTCTTATATAAATATATAACTTCACATATATATATATATATATATATATAATTATAATATAAATATAGTTTAGTTTAGAAAGATAGAAGATAGATAGAAGATAGATACATTACTTTACATAATACATACTACATAAACATATACATACATACAATAACAACACACAACACAATATATGAATGTGCATATATATAATATATTTTAATACATACTAAATATATTTTATATATATTATATATATATATTATATTTATTATAAAATATATATATATATAATATAATATATATAAAAACATTATATGTGTAAATATATGAAATATTGGAAAATTTTTTATACACACATAAAATAAATATATATGTATACATATCTATAAATATTATATATATAAATATATATATATATATATATATATATATAATATATATATATATTAATAGCATATATATAAAATTATATATTATATAATAAATTAAATAGATAATATTTTAAAATTATAAAATTTTATATATATATATATATTATTTTATATTAATATATATAATTTTTTTGTTTATATATATTTTAATATGTATATATAACATATTATATATTATATATATATATATATATAATATTATAATATATATATATATATATATATTTATAAATGAAAGTATATATAAATGCACATAATATACATACATGTATATAAAACACATACATGTACAAATATATATATATATATGTATATAGATACAAAAATTACATACATACATATATATATATATATATATATATATAATATATATTATGATATATATATATATATATAATATATATATATATATATATATATATATATATATATATTTATATATATATTATATATAAATATATATATATATTTATATATATATATATATATTATATATATATAAATATATATTATTATATATATATATATATAATATATTATATATATATAATATATATATATATATATATATATATATATATATATATATGTATATCATCATCATCATCATCAAGGGGCTAATGCTGACAGGAGCCCATGGCTGCATCCACCCTTCGCTTCCAGCCACGAGGAACTCTCGAGGCGAGTCTCCAGGCAGGCACACGGCCCATCTCTAATTCCTTGCAACAGGTCTCTTCGAGCTGCCTAAGCCTGGGTTGATCCCACAGGTCTCTTCCACCCAGGGCAGAGAGTCAACCTGATGGGCAGGGTCGTCCACTGGGAGGTAGGTGGCCATATAGCCTGAGTTGGCGATCCCGGATTATGCAAGTAACAGGTCCCATGCCAGTCTCACGGTGTAACCGCCAGTTGAACACATGGTCCTACCAACTGTATCCCATGATCCGGTGAAGGGACTTGATACAAAAGGCATCAAGATGAGACTCCAAGACGCTGGATAGCGTCCAGGTTTCGCTTCCATAGAGCAAAACTGGTAGTATCAAGGCCTTGAAGACACGCAGCTTGGTCCTTCTGCATAGGTACCGACATCTCCAAATGCTCTTGTTGATCGATTTCATGGCTTCTGTTGCCAGACCAGTCCATCTACTGACTTCCTGGTCTGACAACCCAGAGGTATGGACTACGCTACCAAGGTATGTAAAACTCTCTGTAACTTCAACATCCTCGCCGCAAGCATGGATCGACTGAATGGGTTCCCCTAACAGGCCCCTAAAGTCCTGAATCTTGGTCTTGGTCCAGGACACCTTCGCCTCATTGCTAAATGCATCAAGAGCTGCCACCAGTGACTCCCAAGGACTCAGAGAGGATAGCAACATCATCGGCAAAGTTAAGGTTTGAGACCTTGATATTGCCAAGTGTTGCTCCACACTGACTATCGCTAGTAGCTCTGCCCATTATCCAGTCCATACAAGTGTTGAAAAGTATTGGTGCAAGGACACAGCCTTGCCTCACCCCTGAATTAACAGGGTAGAAGTTCGATAGACCTCCACCACACTTTACAGCACTTTTAATACCAGTATAAAGGCTTGCTATTAGGCCAATAATCCGTGTCAGAATTCACCTGAGTCTCAGGGTCTCCCATAGCGATCCTCAATACACCAAGTCGATACAGAGGTCGATGTAGGCTGCAAGCAACCCATGACCAAACTTACGATGGCGTTCTACAATTACTCGAAGCGCTAGTATACGGTCTATTGTGAACTTGCCAGGAGTAAATCCAGACAACTCCAGTCTCTGATACCTTAGTAGATGGTCATGGATACGTTTCAGAAGAATGTGGGTGAAAACTTTGCCTGGTATGCTGAGCAGTGTAATACCATGGTAGTTGCTACAGTCCCAAAGATCCCCTTTCCCCTTCCAGAGAGGGATGACCATGCCCCTCAGCAGGTCAGGGGGAATGGTACCAGACTGCCAGATGGCAGTTAAGACTGCATGCAAGCCCTGAGCCATAGGTTCACCCCTAACTTTTAGTAGTTCAGCAGGGATATCACATATGCCTGCAGCTTTCCCATTCTTCAGCTTGGAAATCACCATCCTAACCTTTGTTAGGGTAGAATGTTCCTCACTGATGGGTGGGTTAGGCACAGGTATTGTGACATCACTTGCATCCAAGTTAACTGTTGGAGGGTCTACCTGGTACAAATGCTCAAAATACTCAGCCCAACATTTATGAACCCTAACATAATCGGGGATGATCTGTCCATCCACTGAGCGGACTGCAGTCATCTGCAAGGGCTTAGAGTTCAGCTTTCTCAAGGCTTGTTACGCAGGGCGAAGGCATTTACCAAGAAATGGGCTTCAACCTCCTCAGCAAGATTCCTGATGAACTATTCCTTGTCTCTTCTCAGCAGTGTCTGAGCCCTACACCTAAGAGCGATGCAAGACCTGGTTGCCATTCAGCTGAGCCATGCGACATGCTTCAGGGCCTCCAGTGCCTCCAGGGAGATGGAATTCTGCCTTGCCCTCGGGTGTACGCCAATGGACTCCTGGGCTGCTTCGAGTGTTTCACGCTTGAAGAACTCCCACAGAGCAACTGGGTCTGTCAGGTTATCAAGTTCTGTGAATCAATCAAAGATTGCATGGTGAACCCATGGGCACACTCCTCCTCCCTCAGTCTGTCCAAGTGAAACACCTTGGAGTGGCCACTGGAGGGACGGGGAGTTTTGAAGTGGACCTGTAGGATAGCCACAACCAGCCTATGGTCAGTGCCACAGAACTCACCAATCCAGTGAACTCTGCAGTTCTGGAGGATCCTCCATCACGTGCTAACAAGAACGTGGTCGATC
>NW_023638716.1:2500-27500 GCF_015228065.2 Penaeus monodon
AATTTATATATTTACTTATAAAAAAAAAAAAAAAATATAAAATTTTTTTTTATATATATATATATATAATTATTTTTATAATTTTTTTTTTTGAAATTTTTCATATATATATAAAAAAAAAAAAAAAAAAAACGCCCAAAAAAGAAGCTATTACGAGGGGGGCTTTTGCTGTTCGAGGCAGCCATCGTACCCGTTGGGGTAGTTGCGGTTTGCTGAAGTTTTGGGTGCCCTTGGGGCCCTTTGGGCGCTGGGGTTGCAAGTGAGCTCGCTGTGGTTTTCTGAAAGGGGGAAAAAGCAGGAGGTTGTAATTGGGTGGTAAGGCAGGGGTTGTAGCACACGAACGGCTGGGTGAGGGCCCGGGAGCCCTCTGCGGGGAAATGCGCATTTTTGGAAAACACTTTAGGAAGAAGGTGTGAGAACGGGCGGGCCCTGGGGTGTCAGCTAAAAAAACGAACAGTCCATGGGATGCATTATATATATATATATATATATATATATATATATATATTTTATATATAATATAAAATTATAGTGTGTGTGTGTGTGTTTGTGTGTGTGTGTTGTGTGTGTAGGTGTGTGTGTGTGTTGTGTGTGTGTGGTGTGTGTGTGGTAAGTGCATATATGCTTATTTATACACAAACACACACACACAAAACAATATGCTGTGGGGTTTTTGTGTATATGTAAATGTAAATATATTTTAAAAATATAAAATAATATATATATAATATAATATATTATATATATATATTAAAATTATATATATTGTGTGTGTGTGTGGTGTGTGTGTGTGGTGGTGTGTGTGGTGTGTGTGTGTGTCTGTGTGTGGTAAAATGAATTTGTATATATATATATAAATACAGACAGACACACACCCACACAACAACATGCACACGCACACCCCCCCACACCCCCCCACACACACCAAACACACACCACACACACCACACACACACACACACACACACAACCCCCAACAATATATATATATTATATATATATTCTTAATATATTATATATTTTATGTAATATATATGGTGTGTTGGGTTTTTATTATATTAAATATATATTATATATAATATAATTATTATATTATATATATTTATGTATGTTTTTTATGACATTTTAAATATTATTTTAATAATAATATTTAATTATATATATATATGTAGTTTTATTTTAATATATATATGTATATAATATATTATTATCTAAAAAGGTACGTTTTTAAAAATATTTATATATATTATTATATATATTATATTTATTATTTTTCCTATTATTATAAATTTTTAATTTTATTTATTAATAATAAATATAATTTTTAATACTATCTTATTTCATATAAAATATACAACATAAAAATATATAAATTAATATATAATATATATATATTATATATAATATATATTTAGTTTGTATGTAGTATGTATTATACGAAATAAAAAAAATTATTTAATATACAATATATATTATATAAATATATATTATATAATATATATTTTATACATTGTATATAATTTATTTTATTATAATTATATATATTTATATTTTAATAATTATTTAAAACAATGATATATATATTATTATTATATTATTATATATAAATAGATATATGTAGTATTTATGTATTACCATATACAACTACATACATATATATGATAAAATAGGGAGTTTAAAGATAGAGAGATGTAGATGTGATATATACAGAAAAAAATTTATAATATAATTTTAAATGTTGTATAAAATTTTTTAAACTTAATATGAAAATTAAAATATGTATATATATATTTTATATATATAATTAACTATATATATTTATATATATATATAATTAAAAAATAGTGCAAGTGCACACACCAATCCCCGCTGCGAGTGCGTGGTTCACCAATGTGGGGGGGGTTGGGGCGGGGGGATGAATGTGTGGGAGGGGGTACGAGGATGGGTAGGGGGGGATCGTTAGGGGTGATATCACAGTTTTTTGGGAGTGGGGAAGGGAGATTGTAAGATTTGGATTTTGAGGTCATTTTTTCATTAAAAATTTTTTGAATTTTTCAATTTTTCTTCTGAGGAGTTGGTTGGGGAGTTTTGGGGGATAAAGGTTTTTGTGGGGGGGAAAAGAGGACTGATGTCTCAAGCATGGAGAAAAGGGAAGGTGGAGGTGATTTGTGGTAGGGGAAGAAGGGGTGGGCGTTTTGTTCTGTCTTTATGGATAGTGCGGGAGGGAGAGGGGAAGGTGTTGGGGTTGTATGGGATTGAAAATCGTAGTAGAGTTGGAGTGTCTGGATTTTGATGGCAAAAAAGTTTGACGAGGAAGGTAGAAGAGGGGATTTGATGTAGGGGGGGGGGGTTTTGGAGAATTGGGAGAAGGCAGTATTACTGGGGTAAGGGGTAGAGAGAAACCAAGTCGAGTGCTTCCTGTCTGGGTTCACTAGTGTGAGTCCAAGTTTGATCTAGAGTTGCTACCTCAGATTAAATTTGTAGGGGGGGACACCCCCATAAAAAACATTATGGGGGCCCCCACAGTTGGGACTGTGCGTGATTTGCAGGCAGTTAGATCGGGATGGCCAGGTTTGGGGACTATGGGCATTGGTGTGGAACGGCAATGTTTTTCTGGGGTCCAGACGCCAACAATTTTGGACTGACTTGGGGGGAGGGTTTGGGATGGAGAAAAAGGGAGGGGTTCTCCTCCTATGTGACTTTAAAGGAAGGGCATGTCTACGGAAGGTAATTTTTTGGGTATGTTGTGGGTTTTTTTTCGATGACCTCTGGGGGGAATGAGTAGCATTGGACTGATTTGATCATAGCTTGAACGGGAAGTAGGGCTTTCCCAATCTGACCAATCTTTGTCATAGAGGGCAATTTTTTGGGGGGATTGAACTGTTCCGGTGCAAGTATTGAGGGTTTGGATGGGGTTCTGCAAGGATGGGTTACCATATAGGTCAGTTTGTTTTGGGAATGCATAGCTTGCTTTTCGGAATGTTACTGTGCAAAACGGAGTGGTCGGGTGGGTACGGAAAAAGACTTTACCTACTTTTTTTTGGGGACATTGTTTGGAAAAGAAGGGGGTTTTTCAAATAGGGGGCGTGGGGGGATCACGAAAAATCGTCCCATTTGGGTGCGCTAAAAAGGGGTATTTAAGATTGTTTTAGAGATAGGGGTATAAAGGGGGGGGCGTGACGAAGATGGGTTGTTTAGGGACGTTTTTGTTTGGGGAGGGGGGCAATAAGGCTGTAAGGGATTTAAGGGAGGATGGGGGAGTTGGGTGTTGGAGTTGTGGGGGTAGAGGGTTAAGTTGAGCATGCGGGAAGTGGGAAAGTTCCTAAGGGGATTGTTTTTTACTGTTAGTAGGGATTATAAGGGGGGAGTTATTGCAGGTTCGGGGCCCGGGGCAAAGGGGAGCCTGGGGTCAGGGAATCGGGTGGGTTTACATCGTTGGGGCTATTTGATAAAGGGGCAAGCCTCATTGCCCCTAATAGTGGGGATAGGTTTTCATTACTGGCCATGGTAAGCATGGATTATGTTGGGGATAAAAACAGTCCACCCCTAGTCAAGGGCTAGGTAACTAAATCAGGGGAATACCGTGCCCATGGCTCCCTCTGGCCGTTCAGGACTGGCACAAAGTCAGCCTTTCATCCTTTCAGCACGGCTCTCACACCTTAGGAGGTGGATAGCAGAAGGGTTTGGTGAAGGGACAGAAACGAAAAGTGGGAAGGAAAAAAAAGACCATGCAAAATTAGTTGAGTCGAGGGCTGAGTCCCAAGGTTGGGGAGTTCCCCATCATTGGGTCCCAGTCTCCGCCTCCTAAGCCCCCCCACGACAACATCGGGCAAGGGATTGGGGGGGGGGCTCTATATCTATCTATCTATCTATCTATCTATATATATATATATATATATATATATATAATATATATATATATATACAAATATATATAGCATATAATATATATGTATATATACATATATATATATATATATATAAATATATATTTATTATATTATATATATATATATATATATATATATATATATATATATATATATATATATATATATTATATATATATATATTTTATATATATGTATATATATATATGTATATAATGACGATAAGGATGATGATAACGATAATAATGATGATAATCATTATAATAATGATGATAATAACTGGAATTGTGTCCATATGATAAAAAGGTAAAAGAAAAAAAATCCAAAAAGTCGAAAAAGCGGCAAAATCTAGCGAAATATAGCCTTTTGAGAGTGTACTCAAAATTGATGTTTTTTTTCGATTTCTTTGATGATTTTAGCAATTATTAGGGTAATAATGATAATAATTACCAGAATTCTATTAATCATGGCAATAATGATGATAAAAATGAGAATAAAGAGAATTTTGATGACATTTGATGATTATTAATATTATTAATATTATCATTATTTTTATTATTATTATTATTATTATATTATTATTATTTTTTATTATCATTATTATTATATTATTATTATTATTATTATTATTATCATCATTTTTTATTACTATCATTAATTATTATTATTATTATTATTATATTATTATTATTATTATCATTATTATATTTTTATCATTATCTCATTATTAGGTATTATTACCAAAAAAAAATCATAACAGAAATAATAACAATATGATAATAATAAGTATAATAATAATAATAATATAGTCTTTTAAAATATTGTTATTATTATTAATATTGTTATTACTATCATTACTCTTATTTTTACTGGTAGTTTTAATTGTCATTTCGGTTGCCATATTGTCATTCTGGTTGTCATATTGCCATTTAGGCTGCCACTTTGGCATTTTTGGTTTGTTATATGTTATTCTGTTCAATATTGTCATTCTGGTATTCATTCTGTCATTCCTGGTTCCATATTGAGGTATTTTTCCTTTTGACTCTCGCATGAAAACTCTTTGTATTTTGAGAGTCATGTTTTTTATTACTGATTTATTGTTTGTATATTTGTGATCTTCGGTTTATTATTTTCGCATGATGACTTATCAGTTTAAAATGAATAAATTTTGAAATTCATAATTCTATTGTTTATTATTAACTGAATCGTTTGATATCAGTCAACAGCTGAAATTAACGTGATTGACGATTGATGATACACATTGCTTTCCGTTAATAATAGATTTCCTGTTAATTTATATTACAGTTAATGTCTAATCTACCATTCATCAGCATGATTATTATCCGCCCGGGGCACTAATTACCCTCATTAATCCCCCTAATAAGAGAGGATAATGATGCGAATAAGTTTTTTATTTTCATCTTTTTGTTATTTATTATCTTTAGCTTATAATATTTTTGTTATTATTTTTGTATTCTTCATAATTTAAATATATTGTTATTATTGTATCTGTTATTCTTCACTTATCATTTTCATAATTTTGTGATAATTATTTATTTATATTTTTATCATTTTAATGTTGTATTTATTTGGTAATTATTTTTTTTTATTTTTGATACTATTGTACTTATCCTTTATTCAATATCTTTTATTACTGATTTTCTCCTTTATTATTATCTATTTATTTTTTTTTAAAACTCATAACCAGTAGATATTATTTCATTGTTTATTATATATTCCTAGTTATTTTTGCATCAATTCCAATTTTGATTTTTCGCTTCCCTCCAGTTTTGTTTTTAATCTTATTTTTATGCTTCTCAAAAATTCTCACTTTCTTATTTTTTTCCTTTTTTCTTATTCTTAATTTTATCGTTTTCATGTATTGTTTTCTTACAATTAATATTATATTATATATATATATATAATCATATATATATATTATATATATAATAGATTTTATTCCACTTTCCTTGTTCTAAATTACTCAACTTTTCTTTTCCTTCTTATTATTATTATTAATCTTATTGTAATTCTTATTGTTCCATTTTATTTGGATCGCTTCTTCCCCTTTCCGTCTTCTTCTTTTTCTTTGTCTCATTCTTCCCTTATTGCTTCGTCTTATTTGGATGGCTTCTTCCTCTTTTCGTCTTCTTGTTTTTTTCTTTGTCTTGTCTTCCCTTATTGCTTCGTCTTTTTTGATGCTTCTTCCCTTCTCCTGTCTATCCGAGTCTCCGGCTGCGCCCTCAAGACAGCGTCGTCGTTCCACCATGGAAAGACTCCCGCTGGATGATCCATGCGGCCCTCCTTCCTCGTCGAGCCCCACCTCTCCCTCCTCCTTGACAATGTCATTGGTCGAGCCTTATGTGGGGGCGGAGCTAGTGGCCAGTTGGAGGTTGTGGCTGAGGGAAGAGATGTCGCCGAGGGGTGCGGAGCCTCGTGCTGTGGGGGTGTAGCCACATGAGAGAGGTGGCGGGGTCCAGAGGCCCACTACACACACATGTATATGAAAAAAATATACATATATGTACATATATGTATATATAATACAATATACAATCATATACAATAGTGGGGGGGGGGGTGTAATATACAACCCATATTAGTGTGTGTGTATGTATATATATACTATATATATATATATAGTAATATATATTATATATATATATATATATGATATAGTATATATACATAGATACATAGAATATAATAAAAATACATACATACATACACTCACATATTTATATATATAGATAGATTAGTAGATAGATAGATAGGTAATTATTTATTCTACATATGTTATGGTGTGTATAGGTACAGTGTGTATATATAATGTATCTCTAATATATATATATATATATATATATATATATATATATATATATATATATATATATATATATATGTGTGTGTGTGTGTGTGTATATTTGTATGTTTTATATGTCCAATTAGATCTACCTACCTTCCTACCTACACTTCTATCTACTTACCTACGTATCTACTTTATCTGTTTCCTCTACCTACTACTATCTGTCTACCTACCTACCCATCTTAGTCAGCCTTCCTACCGGCCCATCTATCTATCTGGTATCTACCTGCCGAGTATCTTGGGTAGGTTTCATCCGTTAGTTCATTGCGTTTTGTTATATTACGTTAGGATAGTTTAAATATGTTTCATTTGGTTAGTTAGGTTTCGTTGGTAATGGTTTTAGGGTTAGGTTAGGTTTAGTTTTATATAGTTAGGTAGGTTGGCCCTTGGTAGGACATTCGAGATGACGTTTTTAGGTGGGATATATTATGTTATTTAATGTTAGGCATAGTTTAGTTGTTTAGGAGGCGTTATGTTAGTTAGTTAGATTTGTTAGGCTATGTTAGGTTTATTTATTTTCGGTTGTATTAGATTAGAATATGTTTAGATATTTTGTCCTGTTTTATGTTATGTTAGATTAGGTTTTAATAGATTAGGTTTATTTTAGTTATTTCTGTTTATTATGTTAGATTAGGGATAGTTTAGGTTAGTTTCTTAAGTTTTTACTTAGATTAGAGAAGTTTCGTTACGTTATGTTGTGTTATGTTTAATTAGGTTCGTTAGGTTTGGTTCTATTGATAGAGATACTAAAAGCCAAAAGTGGAGGATGACCTTGAGGATGACGTACACACTCCCGGATAGCCATGTCTGAACCTCGAGATGACTAACACATTCCGGGATTAGACATGCCATAACCTTGAGTGCTGACGTAACACATTCCTTGAGGATGACGTAACACATTCCTGCGGATATCGCCATGCCATAACCGTGAGGATGAGTAACACTTTCCGCGGATATAGCAGTGCCTGACCTCGAGGATAGCATGAGGATGCACACAGCCCACACACACCCGCACACACAAACATATATATATATATATATTTTATATATATTATATATATATATATATATATATATACATATATTTTATATATATATATACATATATATATATATATTATATATATATATATATATATATATATATATATATATATATATATGTAGATTTATATATATATAATATATATATATATATATATATATATATATATATATATATATATATATGCCAGCAAGAAACTGTCTAGTTCTGAGATGAGGTACTCAGCCATGGAAAAGGGAGTGTCTGGTTTCCCGTATGGGCCGTGAAGAATTCTGTAATTAATGTCTACAATACACGGTTCATATTACAGACAGACCACCAACCTTTGGCCTACCTTGGGAGAACCAAATATGGGAACGCAAGGATTATGCGGTGGGCCATGTACCTGCAGAACTTCCGGATCCAAGTGCAGTCAATCAAGGGAAGCGAAAACGTCGGGGCTGATTTCCTTAGAAGAGCACATTCACCAGAGGTAACCGACAGCGCACCAGGATAGGAGGAATCAAGAACCTCAGTGCCCAAGATGTTTTGTAGATAATATCCAATCCGGATGATTATCTTAAAAAGATGGGGCGAGATGTCAAGTTCATCTTGGGCACTGCTGTCCTTTTCATGAGATTCATTGGAACTCACGGGGCGGCATTAGCTTGCCTGTGATTGGTCGCCTCACCGCATGGGTAGATCTCTCCTTGAACATACACTGGACCTTCCGCGATGTATACTCGGTCAAAGTGGGCGGACCCAGGTCATCCGTGATTGGCCGTCTCCCCGTGTGGGGGGACGGGGATGTCGTCGTAAACATCGTCGGGACGAATAAAAGGAGCATCACCTGGAAATTTGGCAGTGACCTTCCCCCCTCTAGTTAAGCGACCGTACCTCTCCGGATACAGTGCTGGCTCAAGTGAACTAACCTACGGTGATACAGCGCCTGTGACTAAGCCAATGAATAACCTCGTATAGTGCTCGTGACTGTGCCTTGAATCTTGTGCTTGTGACCATGTGTTATACTTAGTGCTGGTGACTGTGTGCATTGATTCGGTGATACTGAGTCATTGTTTTGTGCCCCTCTGTACTCCTATTTACGTGTTGATTTATATGCCCATTTCCTGATTAAAGATTTATCAAGTTTGCCTGTGCCTTTGCGACTTTCCTGTCTGATCCTTTACCGAAGAACCTGACATATATATATATATATATGCATATATATATATATATATATATATATATATATATATATATATATATATATATATATATATTTATATTATATATATATATTTTTTATATATATATTTATATATATATATTATAATATTATATATAATAATATATATATATAATATATATAATTTATATATATATTTTATATATATAATTATTTATATATATTTATTATATTTATATATATATATATTATATCCATATAGTATATATTATATATATATATATATATATATATATATATATTATATTTTTATTTATCTTTTATATATAATATATTTATATATATATATATATATATATAGTTTATATATTATATATATTAATATTTATTATATCTTTTATATATATTATTATTTATATATATATATATATATATATATATATATATATCTATATTATCTATATTATATTATATATAGTATATGTTGTGTGTGTGTGTGTCTATGTGTGTGTGTGTGTGTATACATAATATTTTATAAATTATTAACAGATAGATAAATAGATACATATATATACTATAACAGGCTATCATCCTTCATACTATGGTGAGCAGAGGGTAGTTATACTTGTTAACGGCGTAACTCTTTATTTCTAAGAGTTGACACCCACAGTATAAGAACACACGAACATGTCTAGTTATAGGGGTAATCGCGGTATGCGGGTCGCGGCCAGCTAGCCCGGAGGGAGAGGGCAAGCTGGCCTGTGCTTGACCACGAACTCTCCGAGGCCTAACTTGCTGCTTGCTTGAGATTTGCGAAGTTCTGGCTTCGCCCGGGCCTTTCACTTATGGCCCGGCCTGTGTCAGCTTTTTATGGCTGTCTCATTTGTTTCTCTGACACTTGGTGCTTACCGTGGCGATGGATGCCAGCAGGCGCTCCTGTTACCGTGGTTTTTAAGCATCTCCATAATCTCTTTACCAGCACGACGCAGTGTTTTGCGGGCTTTGTCTTAGGAATTGAGTGTGACACAATTCTCTAAGTAAGATACAAGTGTGGCGTTCGGTTCGCCGCAATGCATGTGTAGTGATGGTCTATAAATAATTTAATTACCCTCGTAATTATGTCATTAGCGCTGCCACCACCTGGTTAATATGTCCAGGAACATAAGTGTACCGAAAGAAGAAGACAAGGGTGTAAAATTGGTAAAAAGGAAAGTATGCATGTGAGAAAAGGAAAAAGATCCAATCCCAAAGAGTTGGCTGGTAAGCGTGTTAAAAACCGAGGGGGGTGTGTGTCAGCCTTAAGAGCTATAGAAGGTGGTCCATTGCTTTGCCACAGGTAGCCAAGTATGGTATCATTAGTCTCTTAAAAAAAAAAAAAAGTTTCAGTAAAAAAAGGGGAATTTCACTCACAGATCTTAAAAATATACATTTATTAAACAGACACTTTACAAAACACGAAAAACTGGTAAAACCCCAAAAAAAAAAGTAAACAATAAAACACTAAGAAAAAGAAAACTGGAACCAGAACATAAGATAAAGGAGCACTCGCGTTTCTTTACTATAAAAAATGAAAAACTTAAAATATCCCACCTTTACTGCCTTTAAAAAACCTTGTCCTTACGACCTTCAGGGGAAACCACAAAAGAAAACAACGTCAATAGCTTTCCACCGGGTGTACATCGGCCGCTAACAGGACGTTTCAACCTATACCCCCTGCTCAGTTCCCGTGATATATATTCCGACCCCCAGCAAGGATTTAATTAGTGGTCTAGTAACTAGCCCCAGGAACGAACTGACTAATTTCTCCCTCCCTAGATGGCGTGGCAGGTTCCACCGAAGAAAGATAGCTTGATTTACTGTAAGCTTGGGGTTACAAGCCCTTACTCCCAATAAAAAAGGCTATTTAAACTAGTTAAAAGTTTTAAACTAAGCTAAAAAGGGTATGCAAGCTCTTACCCCAGCTTTAAAAGAGTGCATATAAAAACAATAAAAGAAAATGGCTATGGTTCCCCTAAAAACAAGGATACAGTGCAGGATGAAATAAAATTTATATAAAACCAATAAAAATACATAAAAAAAGTACAAAGAAGGAGGAGGCATCGTCCACATGCGTTTGCGCAGTTAATTCCGCCTTCTGCAGGGGAGACTCGGGCATTCCCAGCGCTCCGGCGCTACTGGCTAGGTATGGGTCACTACACATGCAACACCTCTCTTCACATTCTATTGTTTGTATGATCTGTGGTAACCTAGGCGCATTCTGTGCAGAATAACTTCGGTACCTCTGTTGTTTATTTCAGAGAGTGCCAGTGGTTCATAGCCTGTGGCGTCTGAGTACCAGCTGGCCGAGGGGGAGGATCTCGTTTCCTCTCTGTGAAGCTGCAGGAGGAAGGAGGTTGCCGTCACCGTACACTTCCTCCTAAGTAATTTTCGGCTCTGATGTATTATCATGGGATTAGGGGTCATACCCCTGCCAACTTCGGCTAATCTGTCAGCAAGCTCATTCCCTCTGATCCCTATGTGGCTGGGAACCCAGTTTATGATGATTCTTCTACTCTGTGCAAGAATGCTCTGTGCTAGTGTGAGGATGGTAGTCAGAAGGTAGATATTGGCAGTGGGTGAGCGCTGCTAAAGACAGTCGATGGCTCCTTTGGAGTCTGTGTGTATGATCACGTGTCCTTCCCTCACGGACGCGTGGCTCAGTGCTCCCATGATAGCAACTGCCTCTGCCTGTAGCGAGGAGGCGTTGTATGTTACCCTCATGGATTTTGTGGCATCCCTTGCTGCGAAGCTGGCGCCTGCAGTGTGGGTCAAGGGTTCAACCGATCCATCTGTGTAATATGTTCTGCTGCCCGGAGGAGTGATGGTTGCAATGACCCTCTGCCTTTAGGCTTGGCGTGAAATATTCATTCTTTTTGCTTGCCAGTCTCATGACCGAGAACTCTATCGAGGTTTGTGCCCACGGCGGAGCTTCGACAAAGTCAGGGTGAGGAGAGTCCATGCCCTTGGCGAGAAGTGGTTCTTTGAGCTGATGGCGTATTAACACCCTGGCTGTGTGCAAACAGCTCGTTATCTTGTTCTAGGTGTCTCACTATCTTATGTCTTAGGCTTGTGTTCCTGGGAGCCTGGATGACCTTTGATAAGAATTGTGCTACCATTAGATCAATTTGTGAGGCCAAGGGGAGAAGGTTTGCCTCCATTAGGAGGTTAAGAACCTTCGCCCACCTTTGGGGCACCCAGAATGACCCTGGCGGCTTCGTTTTGGACTGTCTCCAGTTGGTCTTTATATTTTCTCTTAATGCCAATCAGAGCGAGGAAGGCAATGGCTGGGAATCCAGTTTATGATGATTCTTCTACCCTGTGCAAGAATCCTCTGTGCCAGTGTGAGGATGGTAGTCAGAAGGTAGATATTGTCAGTGGGTGAGCGCTGCTGAGACAGTCGATGGTCCTTTGGAGTCTGTGTGTATGACCACGGGGTCCTTCCTCATGGATGCATGGTCAGTGCTCCCATGATAGCAATGCCTCTGCCCGTAGCGAGGAGGTGTTGTCTGTTACCCTCATGGATTTTGTGGCATCCCTGCTGCGAAGCCGGCGCCTGCAGTGTGGGTCAAGGGATCGACCGATCCACCCTTTGTAATATGTTCTGCTGTCCGGAGGGGTGATGGTTGCAATGACTCTCGGGTTTCTGCCTTTAGGTTAGGCGTACAATATTCATTTTTTTTTCCTTGTCAGTCTCATGACCGAGAACTCTATCGAGGTTTGTGTCCACGGCGAAGCTTCGACAAAGTCAGGGTGAGGGGAGTCCATGCCCTTGGCGAAAGTGGTTCTTTGAGCTGATGGCGTTTAACACCCGGGGCTGTGTGCAAACAGCTCGTTATCTTGTTTAGGTGTCTGACTATTTTATGTCTTAGCTTGTGTTCCTGGGAGCCTGGAGACCTTTGATAAGAATTGTGCTGCCATTAGATCAATTTGTGGGGCCCAAGGGGAGAGGTCTGCCTCCATTAGGAGGTTGAGGACCTTCGCCCCCCTGGTTCTTGAGCTGATGGCGTATTAACACCCTGGCTGTGTGAGACAGCCAGGGTTGTTTGCAAACAGCTCGTTATCTGTTCTAGGGGGTCTGACTCTTTTATGTCTTAGGTTTGTGTTCCTGGGAGCCTGGATGACCTTTGATAAAAAATTGTGCTGCCATTAGATCAATTCGTGAGGCCAAGGGGAGAAGGTTTCCCTCCACTAGGAGGTTGAGGACCTTCGCCCCCCTTTGGGGGCACCCCAGATTGACTCTGGCAGCTTCGTTTTGGACCGTCTCAGTTGGTCTTTATATTTTCTCTTAATGCCAATCAGAGCAAGGGAGGCATAGTCTACAATGGCCTGACAGCATGTACAAAAAAATGATCTTAGTACTCTGTGTCTGGCCCCTATGCGTCTTCCACTCATTGCTCTCATGACAGACAGTCTTGATTTTGTTCGGTCGACCAGGTACTGGACCTCCTTCTGGAAGGAGAGGGTCCGGTCTATCCTTACCCCAAGGGGTAGAGGTAGTCCTGAACCACTCCAAGTCCTTTTCCCGGGAAATTTTCAGACTTGTGCCTTAAACTCTCTATCTCAGAGCCATGGCTTTGGTTTTGGCTGCAGAGATCTTTAGTCCTGTCCTGCAAACCTCCTCAGATACCAGGTCCAGACAATGCTGGGCTTTGTTTAGGCAGTATGGTCCAGTGGAGATGATAGCAAGATCGTCTGCATAGGAGATGATCTTGCACCCAACTGGGAGGTTTATGTTGAGGATACAGGACATTAATGTGTTAAAAAGGACTGGACTGAGAACCCCACCCTGTGGCGTTCCATTCTCTAGTGGCATGTGCTGTGATAGGTGACCTTGGAATTTGACTCTGGCTGTTGTATTCGTAAAGTAGTCACCTATCCAAGCCAAGAGCTTACCTCTGATTCCCTTTTTTGGATCAGGCTCTCCTGAATGGCAAGGGGACTTGCCAATTCAAAAGCCTTCTCCAGGTCAAGGAATACTGCCACAGATGTGCCCGTGCTTATTGTGGCTATGCTGTGTGCTGTGCTCATGCCCCTGGTGAACCCATGGAGGTGTTCATGTGGAGGTCCCATTTTCCATTGGAGCCCGGGTTTTGTAAACCCTCCTCTCGGCCGTCTTGGCCAACTGCTGAGGAGAGAGATGGGGCGGTACTTCCCGACCCTTTGGTTTTAGGGATGGGAACCATGGTAGTCCCCCTTCCAACTCTGGGGGAGAGTGGAAGTTTCCCCGGCCTTGTTGATGAATTGCAGGAATGCAAGCTCACCTACTAGTCCCAAGTGGGAAATGATGGGGTGCAAGATCCCGTCAGAACCCGGGGCTGTGTTACAACTGGCTTTATATGTATTTCTTAGTTCCCTCAGAGAAAAGATATGTTGAGTTATCGGGTTTTGGGTGCCCTTTCTTTTGATGTGAGCAAGTCTGTCTGGTTGTAGGCATTCTTGTCTTGCCCTCAGTTCGGCTGGCAGGCTGTTGCTACTCGTTCTCGCAGAGAACTCGTGTGCCAGTCTGTTTAGCTTTGACTAGGGGGTATGGTGCGTGCATCTCGGGGCTGAGTGGCTGGTTTGCTCGCTTGACCTGTTGCCATTTGCTCTGAGAGGGTGGTATGGTGATCGAAGGACTCACACCATTCCAGCCACTTTCCTGCCTGGCTCTGCTGACAGTTTCCTTTTCGTCCCTGACGGCCTCCCTTAGGAGGGCTAGGTTGTCGAGGGTTCCCTTTTCCTTCGGAAATGTTTTCGGCACATATTTTTTCCCCGTGGTTGACCTTCTTAATCTTGTCATTAAAATACCAGGCGTCTTTGTGACTCCCGGACCCAGCCTAAGTTTTGGGTGGGGGTGGAGAGCCTTTGGTAGCTCTGACTTTAAAGTGTTTTTGGGCTTTTCTCTGGCCAGGCCTGTATTGTTGTTGGCTGGCCTTGCCTGGACAGGGTCAGCTTGTTTGATTCAGTTTCTGGCACTGAATCAACCTGGATAGGCTCTGCCTTGGGGGCATGGCCTGGGTTGGAGTGGGGAGGGGAGTCTGACCTGGGGTGAGGGAGAGGATGGGGCTGTTTTGGGCCCCTTTCCTCTTCCTTCCCTTTATGGTTGCGACAGTCTTGGTCAATGACATCATGGCGACCTCGAGGGCCCTTTTCCGCCTCTTTCTTCACCTTGCCAAGGATGTTGCCCCTGCTGTGCTAGAGCAGTCACAGGACTGATATGTCCCCCTCATCGAAGAGCATGTCTTCTGGTTCTGGGGAGGACGTTTGGTCTGTTGGAACCTTTTCTTCCTGGGTTCTTCTGCACTTGTTTTACCTGGGGGGAACTCCTTTTGTCGGAGATCTCCGGTTTCGGCTGGGGGGCAGCTTCCTTCCTCTTAGGGGGTCGGGAGGCCTTTTTTGCTTTTGTTCTTTCCCTTGGAGCAAAGTGTTCCCATCAATGATATCCTGTAGGTGGAAGGGCATCCCCTCTGGGCTACTCCAGAGGTTCACACCTACCCACGTGTTTGCCCTGCGTGGCAGCCTTGTGAGCTGGGAGGACGGGAGTCCTGGAGGTTGAGCGATGCTGTGCACGAGTTTCGCCCTGCGGCTAGCAACCGCCTCTTTGGTCCTCTATTCCGGCAAGACAGGCGGCCCCGATCCAGGCCCGGTCGGTCAATCGGCTGGTCTCCCTCGGGAGGCTGGGTCAAGCAGTCATGCTGCCGTTTGGGACTCACACCGTTCATGCGTGCCACTGCAAACAGCTAATTGGCTGCGTATATCCACTCATCACCCCTGTTGCTGGCAATAATACTAATAATTAAAAGGAGTAATAATAATAATAATAATGATAATATTAATAATATTAATAATCATCAAAAGTTATCAAAATTCTCCTAATTCTCACATTATCATCATTATTGTCCCTGATTTAATACAATTCTGGGTAATTATTATCATTATTACCCTAATTTAAATTGCCAAAATCAGCAAAGAAATGGAAAAAAAACGTCATTTTGGAGTATATTCTGAAAAGGCTATATTTCGCTAGATTTTGCCGCTTTTTCGACTTTTGGGATTTTTTTTCTTTTGCTTTTCTATTATATATGGACCCACAATTTCTGTTATTATCATCATTATTATCATGATTATCATCATTATTATCGTTATTATCATCATTATCATCACTATCATCATCATTATTATTCATTATTATTGTAGTTATAATATTGTAATTAATTAATATTGCAATATACTAAAAAAACAACAATAATAATAGTAGTTTTTTAAATGTGAGCGAGCGCTGCTAAAGACAGTCGATGGCTCCTTTGGAGTCTGTGGTGTATGATCACGTGTCCTTCCCTCACGACGCGTGGCTCAGTTGATCCCATGATTAGCAACTGGCTCTCTGCCTTTGTATCGCGGAGGCGGTGTATGTACCCTCATGGATTTGGGCCATCCCTTGCTGCGAAGCTGCGCCTTTGCAGTGGGTTCAAGGGTTCAACCGATCCATATGGTTAATATGGTCTGCGGCCGGATGAGTGATGGTTGCAATGACCCTAGCTTAGGCTCAGGCGTGAAAATATCATTCTTTTGCTTGCAAGTTCATGAACGAGAACTCTATCGAGAGTTTGTTCCCACGGCGGGCTTCGACAAGTCAGGGTGAGGAGAGTTCCATGCCCTGGCGAGAAGTGGTTCTTTGAGCTGTGGCGTCTAAACACCTGGCTGTGTGCAACAGGGCTCGTTATCTTGTATCTAGGTGTCTGATATTTGAGTCTTGAGGCTTGTGTTCCTGGGAGGCCTGGATGACCTTTGGATCAAGAATTGTGCTACCATAGATCAATTGTGCGGCCAAGGGGAGAAGGTTGTCCCCATTAGGAGGTGAGACCTTCGCCCCCTTTGGGGCACCCAGAATGACCCTGGCGGCTTCGTTTTGGACTGTCTCCAATTGGTCTTTATTATTTTCGTCTTAATGCAATCAGAGCGAGGAGCGCAATGGTTGGGACTCCAGTTTATGATGAGTCTTCTACCTGTGCAAGAAGAAGCCTCTGTGCCAGTGTGAGGGATGGTAGTCAGAAGGTAGATATTGGTCAGTTGGTGTGAGCGCGCTGAAGACAGTCGAGGCTCATTGGCGTTCTGGTGTATGGACACGTGTCCTTACCTCCACGGAGCAGGCTCAGTTGCTGCCATGATAGCAACTGCCTTTGCCTGTTGCGAGGAGGTGTGTCTTTACCCTCATGGATTTTGTGGGCATCCTTGTGGAAGCCGGCGCCTGCAGTGTGGTCAAGGGGATCGACCGATCCACCCGTGTAATAGGTTCTGCTGTCGGAGGGGGTGATGGGTGCAATGACTCTCTGGGTCTTCTCCTTTTAAGGTTAGGCGTACAATATTCATTGTTTTCCTTGTCAGTCTCTGACCGAGAACTCTATCGAGGTTTGTGTCCACGGCGGAGCTTCGACAAAGTCAGGGTGAGGGGGAGAGTCCAGCCCTTGGCGAGAAGTGGTTCTTTGAGATGATGGGTATTAACACCCTGGTGTGTGCAAACAGCTCGTTTCTTGTTCTAGGGGTCTGACTAGTTTATGTCTTAAGGCTTGTGTTCCTGGGAGCCTGGATGGACCTTGATAAGAATTGTGCTGCCGTAGATCAATTGTGAGGCCAAGGGGAGAAAGGTTGCCTCCATTAGGAGGGTTGAGGACCTTCGCCCACCTGGTTCTTGAGTGATGCGTATAACACCCTGGCTGTGTGAGCCAGCCAGGAGTGTTTGCAAACAGCCGTTATATTGTTCTAGGTGTCTGAATCTTTATTGTCTTAGGGTTTGTGTTCCTGGAGCCTGGATGACCTTTTGATAAGAATGGTGCTGCCATTAGATCAATTCGTGAGGCCAAGGGGAGAAGGTTTGCCTCCACTAGGAGGTTGAGGACCTTCGCCCACCTTGGGGCACCGATTGACTCTGGCAGCTTCGTTTTGGAACATCTCCAGTTGGGGCTTTATATTGCTCTTAAGCCAATCAGAGCAAGGGAGGCATAGTCTACAATGGGATCGAACAGGCATGTACCACTAAAAATGATCTAGTACTCTGGTGCTGCCGGCCCCTATGCGTTCTTTCCACTCAGTGATCTCATGACAAGGACAGTCTTGATTTTGTTCGGTCGACCAGGTACTGGACCTCCTGTACGGAAGGAGAGGGTCCGGTCTATCCTTACACCAAGGTAGAGGTAGTCTGAACCCACTCCAAGTCCATCCGGGATTTTCAGACTGTGCCTGAACAGACTCTATCTCAGAGCCATGGCTTTGGATGTGGGGGGGGGACTCAGGATCTTTAGCCTGTCCTGCAAACACTCCTCGGATACCAGGTCCAGACAAACGCTGGGCTTGTTTAGGCAGTATGGTCCAGTGGAGATGATAGCAAGATCGTCATGCATAGGAGATGCTCTTGCACCCCACTGGGAGGTTTCTGTTGAGGTATACAGGAACATTAATGTGTAAAGAGGGACTGGACTGAGAACCCACCCTGTGGAGTTCCATTCTCTAGTGGAATGTGCTGTGATAGTTGACTTGGAATTGGACCTGGCTGTTCTATTCGTAAAGTTAGTCACCTATCCAAGCCAAGAGCTTATCTCTTGATTCCTTTTTGGATTCAGCTCTCCTGAATAAAAAATTACGGCAAGAGGACATGCCAATTCAAAAGCCTTCTCCGGTCAAGGAATACTGCCACAGATGTGCCCGTGCTTATTGTGGCTATGCTGTGTGCGTGCTCATGCCCCTGGTGAACCCAGGGAGGTGTTCATGTGGGTCCCATTTTCCATTGGAGCCGGTTGAGTACCGCCTCTTCGGCCGTCTTGGCCAGACTGCTGAGGAGGAGAGATGGGGCAGGTACTTCCCCGATCTCCTTTGGTTTAGGGATGGGAACCCTGGTTAGTCCTCTTCCAAACTTGGGGTTAGAGTGGAATTGTCCCAGGCCTTGTTGATGAATTTGAGGAATGCAAGCTCACCTACAGTCCCAGGTGGGAAATGATGGGTTGGTACGAGTGACAGTCAGAGCACGGGGCGTGGTTGTTACACTTGCTGTATATGATTTTATTTCCATCAGAGAAAAGAATGTCTGAGTTATCGGGTTGGCTGGCCCGTTCTCTGATGCGAGCAAGTCTGTTCTGGTTGTAGGCATTCTATGTCTTGCCCTAGTTCGGCTGGCAGGCTGTGCTACTCGTTCTCGAGAGACTCGTTTTGTGCCAGCGTTAGATTTCTGACTAGGGCATGGTGCGTGCATCTCGGGGCTTGAGTGGCTGGTAGCTCGCTTGACCTGTGCCATAGCTCTGATGAGGGTGGTATGGGAATCGAAGGACTCACACCATTCCAGACACTTTTTCCTGCCTGGCTATGCTGACAGTTACTTGGCGTACCTGACAGCCTCCCTTAGGAGGGCTAGGTTGTCGACGGGTTCTTTGCCTTCGGAAATGTTTTCGGCACATATTAACCTGTGGTGACCTTCTTAATCTTGTCATTAAAATACCAGCGTCTTGGACTCCTGGACCAGCCCTAAGTTTTGGCGTGGGAGGTGGAGAGCCTTTGGTAGCCCTCTACTTAAAGTGTTTTGGGCTGTTCTCTGTCCAGGCTGTTGTATGGTTGTTGGATGGCCTTGCTGGACGGGTCAGTTGTTTCTGATCAGTTTCTGGCACTGAATCAACTGGAATAGGATCTGCTGTGCGGGCATGCCTGGGTTGGAGTGGGTGAGGGAGTCTTCGACCTGGCGGTGATGGGACGAGGATGGGGCTGTTTGGCCCTTACCATCTTCCTTCCTTAGGTTGCGACACAGTCTTGGTCCAATGACATCATGGCGACCTTCGACTGCCCTTATCCGCCTCTTTCTTCATCCTTGCAAGGATGTTGCCATGCTGTGACTAGAGCAGTCAGCAGGAAATGATAGTCCCCCTCATGAAGAGCATGTCTTATGGTTCTGGGGGAGGCCGTGTGGTGCTGTGGAACCTTTCTTCTGGTCTTTGCATTGTGTTTTTACCTGAGGGGGAACTCCGTTGTCGGAGATATCCGGTTCGGCTGGTGGGCAGCTTCCTTCCGCTTAGGAGGGCGGGAGGCCTTTCGCCTTGTTCTTTTCCCTTGGAGCAAACAGTGTTCCCATCAAAGAGTCCTGTAGGTGGAAGGGCATCCCCCTGTGGGCTACTACAGAGGGTCACACCTACACACGTGTTTGCCGTGCGTGGCAGCCTGGTGAGATGGGAGACGGGAGTCCTGTGGGAGTTGAGCGATTTCTGTGCTACGAGTACGCACTGCGGCTAGCAACCGCCTCTTTGGTCCTCTATTCCTGTGCAAGACAGGCGGCTTGATCCAGGCTCGGTCAGGTCAATCGGCGGGTCCCTCGGGAGATTAGGGGTCAAGCAGTCATGCTGCCGTTGGTTTTACTCACACCTGTTCATGCGTGCCACTGCAAACAGCTAATGCTGAGTATATCACACTCATCCACCCTGTTGCTGGCAAAATACTAATAATAAAGGAGTAATAATAATGATAATATTAATAATATTAATAATCATCAAAGTTATAAAAAATTCTCTTAATTCTCACTTTATCATCATTATTGTCATGATTAAACAATTATGGGTAATTATTATCATTATTACCCTAATAATTGCCAAAATCAGCAAAGAAAGGAAAAAAAAACGTCATTTCGGAGTATATTTGAAAAAAGGCATATTTCGCTAGATTTTGCGCTTTTTCGACTTTTGGGATGGATTTTTTTCTTTGCTTTTTTTATTTATCATATGAACCCACATTCCTGTTATTTCATTATATTATCATGTATTATCATCATTATGATCGTTATTATCATCATTATCATCACCATCTCATCATTATTATCATTATTATTGTAGTTATAAATATTGTAATAATATAATATTGCAAGTATACTAATAAAAACAACAAACTATAATAGTAGTAAACAATAATAATAACAATAATAACGATTTTATCATGATTTTCTATCATTATTTTAAATTAATATCGTTATTACGTAATTATTACGTCACATAATAATTATTTTGCAATTTATACTACAGTAAAAAAAATAATAATGATAATTAATAACAATAATAATATTAATAACAATATTAAAACGACATAATTAGTATTTATACATTAGACTATATTATTATTATTGTTATTATTACAGTTAGAATATATTTTTTTGGGCAATTAAATACTAGTAATTAAAGGAGTAATAATCATATATTGATAATATTAATAATCATCCAAATGTTATCAACAATTTCTTATTCTCACTTTTATCATCATTATTGTCATGATTATACAATTCTAGTTTAATTATTATCATTATTACCCTAAAATCTGCCCAAAATCATCAAAGAACTCGAAAAAAAACGTCATTTTTGGGAGTATACTTCTCAAAATGCTATATTTCGTAGATTTACCGTTTTCGACTTTTGGGATTTTTTTTTCTTTTGCCTTTTTCTTTTTTATTATATATGACACAATCCACGTTATTATCATCATGATATCATGATTATCATCATTATTATCGTTATCATGATCATTATCATCATTATCAATTATCATCATTATGCAATTATTATCATCATTATTGCGATTATTATCATTACGTCCGCGATGCCACAAATATTCCAAGCCCTGTGTGTCACTGTGTCACTGAGAACCGCAGTTCCAATAAGGTGGTACCTCACACCGTCCATGCGTGCCATGACAAAACAGCAACTGGCTGGCTATATCCAATCATCACCTCTGTTGCTGGCCAAATACTGATAATTAAAGAGTAATAATAATAAGTAAGTGAATAATAAGCAATAATAATAATAATAATTAATGATAATATACTAATATTGATACATCATCAAATGTTATCAAAATCTTTTATTCTCACGTTTATCATCATATTGTCATGATTAATACAATTCGGGGTAATTATTATCATTAGTACCCTAATAATTGCCAAAATCATCAAAGAAATCGAAAAAAACGTATTTGGAGGTATATTCTGAAAAGGCTATATTTTCGCTAGATTTTGCCGCTTTTCGACTTTTGGGAAATTTTTTTCTTTTGCTTTCTTATTATATATGGACACAATTCCTGTATTATCAATCATTATTATCATAATACTCAATCATATTATCTTATCTCATCATCTCATCACTATCATCATCATTATTATCATTATTGCAATTATTACATTATTATTGTAGTTATAATAAATTTTGCAATTAATACTAATAAAACAACAATAATTAGTAGTAACAATAATTAATAAAACAATAATAACGCGATTTTATCATTATTATTATATCATATTTTAATCAAACATAGTTATTACGTAATATTACTGTCATAATATTATTTTTGCAATATACTACCAGTAATTTAAAAATAATAATAATGGAATAATAACAGTAAAATATTAATAAACAATATTATAACGACTACTAATTATATTATTACTATAAACTTCTTATTATTTATTATTGGTATATAAACAAGTTATAATATATTTTTTTGGCAATAATACCTAATAATTAAAGGAGTTATAATAATAATAATGATAATAATAATGATAACATTAATCATAATAATCATCAAATTTTATCAAAATTCTCTTTTTATTCTCACTTTATCATCTTATTGTCATGATTAATTACAAATTCTGGAATTATTATCAGTATTACTCTTAATTATTGCCAAAATCATCAAAGAACTCGAAAAAACGTCATTTTTGGAGGTATACTCTCAATAAGGCTATATTTCGACTAGATTTTTGCCGCTTTTTTCGACTATTGGGAATTTTTTTCTTTTGCCTTTTTTTTTTTTTATTAATATGCCGACACAATTCCCCGTTATTATCATCATTATTATCATGATTATCATCATATTATAGTTATAATGATATTCTCATCAATATCATCATCTTATCCTCATTATTGCAATATTATCATCATTATTGTTGCAATTATTATCAATTACGTCCGCGGCCACCAACTATTCCAAGGCCCTGTGTTCCCTGTGTCACTGGAAGCCGCAGTTCCAAACTGAATGCAGGCAGTCAGGATATTGTCCTCTGATGTTGACTTGAGACCGACAGCATCACACGGCAGCCCCTGAACAGCCCAAGCAGCGCTCTTCAGGGACAAACACTGCTGCCTCCACACGGCAGAGGGGCCTCCTAGAAAAGGCGGTGGCCTAGAAAAAGCTCTCTCACCATCCCAGTTGGCTGCTTGCCATGGCCAACTGGCATACTTCTCAAGCGGTCGAAACAGCAACAACACCAAAGCAAGGAAAGGTTACGCACCCATCTCCAAGGGGCAAAAACACTGAAAATAGCCTGTTTGAATGTCAGGACCATGCTCGACAGCAGATGACAGCAACCGACCTGAACGGTGCTCCGTTCTGGATTGCACATGAACTGTCCAGGTTGGATGTCGACATCGCTGCCCCTTAACATAGGTCCGATTCCCGATGAAGGCAGCCTCCAGGAGCATGGTTGCCGTACACCCTCTTCTGGTCAGGGAAACCTGCAACAGAAAGAAAGCGCCTCTCAGGCGTCGGCTTCATGATAGGACCTCAATTGCTCCAAGCTGGAAAACCTGCCAAACGGTCACTCCGACTGCATCATGTGTCCATGCGCCCTCCCTCTCAAGAACGAAACAGTATGCCACGCTCTTTAGTGTGTACGCACCTGACTCTCCAGCTGAACCTGCAGAAGAAAAAGAAAGGTTCTACTCGGAGCTCCGCAAGCCCTCTCAAAGCATCCCTGCAGGTGACAAGGTAATAATCCTTGGCAATTTCAATGCAGAGTGGGTCAAGATTGTAGAGGCCTGGAAAGGAGTCTTGGCAGACATGGCGTTGGAAACTGCAACGGACCAATGGGTGCTGCGTTGGATCTTTGCAATGAGCAAGCAATGGTCATCACCACCACCATATTTTCCAGCAAAAGGAACCAGATTGAAAACAACCTGGATGCATTTCCTTGGTCCCGACATTAGTGGCTGCAAACACAGGCTGCACTTCAAACCCAAAACCAAGGAAATGGAGGGCCCCCCCCACGAAAAAAAGACAGCTCATTCAGCTGAAGTGAAAGCTGACGTTCAAGCAGACCTACAGTCCAAACTTGAGAGCGACGACTGCCCAGAGACCAACTCACCTGAAACACTCTGGGATTCAAACTGAAGACTCCTGAAAACATTACCTGAAAAAGTTCTGGGTTTTTACCACAAGAGGAACAAGGACTGGCGATGAGAACAACCAAGAGATCTCCAGGCAACTGCTGACGAAAAAGAAGAGGTCAGCCCATCAGGCTCACCTGGCTCCAGCCTTCATGTCTGTGAAGAAAGCTGCTTCTGTCTCATTTTGGCAGCAACCTCCAGTGCAAGCTTCGAGCCTCCACAATTCCTTGTCTGTTGTGGGAGCAGAGCACGCTGCCAAGAGACATCCGTGTGCAGTCATCATCACTTTGTACAAGCAACAAAGGAAAAAGTCGGACTGCTTCAACTACCGGGGGATACAAAACCCATTGCTATCTATCGCGGGGAAAATCCTCACCAAAGGCTTCTGAACAGATTGATACCCACCATTGCGAAGATCACCTCCCAGAAACACAATGTGGATTCAGGGACCAGCAGGGGCACCACAGACATGGTTCGTCCTCAGGCAGCTCCAAGAAAATGCGGGAGGCAGAACAAAGGGCTGTACGTGACGTTTGGGGCCCTGACGAAAAAATTTGACACTGTGAGCAGGAAGGGTATGGATGAAAGGTGGAACAGCGACCTTCTGAGCCCTTCCCCATCGTCAAGACGTGAAAACAGGTTTGTTGTTCTGGCACCTAATCTTGCGTCAGCAGTTTCGTCAGCATGAGATCAAGCAGGCCATTGAAGACCTTGACTATGACGAAGCTGGTAAACATCTGCTACCGCCTTTGAAGGCAGTCTGTTCAACCTAGGAGACTGCACGCCCACACAAAGGACTCTTGACCAGTCGATCCGTGATTGCCTCTTCGCTCGACGAGG
>NW_023638716.1:32500-35000 GCF_015228065.2 Penaeus monodon
TGTGTGTTTGTGAAAGTCATAATAAAGTTTCATGACCCTTTTGAGTGAATTGTATTTTAATTGAAATATGCCTTTGGGATGTAAGATAGTTTATCAATTTTCCCGCGAAGTTAAGAAATTTCTGTTGTTATTCTTAATAGGGTTGAAACCTGTTCTATTATGATTAACCTGTTGTATAAGCCGAAATTTTTCAAACGTGCGTAGTGGTGTTATCCATTTACTTTACACAAAAAAATTAAGCCTGTTATTTTTATTTTATTTGCGTTATCACCTGTTAGGACGCGTGTTTTGTGTAAGCTTGAAAGTCATATTAAAGGCATGTTGTGTACAACAAGAGTTTCATGATCCTTTCAATGAATTGTATTTTATTATGAAGATGCCTTTGGGATGTAAGAACGATAGTATAACATGTTAAAAGAAGAGAGGAGTTCGAAAGGGTTTATCAATCGTTCCCGCGGTTAAGAAATTTCTGTTGAAATTTTCTTATTAGAGTTGATCTTTGTTTATTATGCATTTGTAAACTTTTGGGTAAAGATATTGATTATAGTCTTTGCAAGTTTTTTTTTCATATATGCATATGGAGTGAGAAATGGTTTAGTGTCATTTGCATTATTTTTGTCTTATATTTACGTAATGCGAACATTGTAAATCTCAGTAAGGGGTTTTAAATGGTTTTCCCTTTTTTTTGGGGTTGGTTACACCTCAAGACGAGACTGCACCACCACCGTCATTACCTCTGAGCAAGAAGAAATGATCATATTATCATCCTCGTTATATGGCGCAATATGATTTGTATTTGGTCTGTTTGTTTGTACTAAAGGCATATATGAAGACCTTAATATAGACATATTGAGTACAGCAATAAATTTTATAACCCTTTTTGTTTGCAATGAATTCTTAATATTGGGATGTTTTGGCGTTTTAAACGTAGCCGACGTGGCAAGACTTTACCTTTATTGCTCCTTTAATAGAATATGGGGAATGCGGATCGGGAGATGAGGGCTTCCCTGTTCTCGGACTTTGCTATGTCAGCAGCTGCATGCATTTTTGTTTGTTTGTTTGCTTCTTCTCCTTTTATTCTTATTCTTATATGCTTTGGAGAGGAGTAGGGGACACCCTTTAGCCGAGCGTGTTGTTAGTCATCATTAGAGGGACATTTATGGATTATGATGAATTAGGAGGGGGGTCACTCGTCTGTAGCAGGATTAATTATCGATTCAGTTACAAATTCAAACATGGTGAATATTAGGGCCCGTGAGGAGGAGGGGGAGGGAATGGGGTGAGCTAGTACGTCCATCGGTTTTTTGTGCTATTTGTTTGTTTGCGTTTCTTCCTCTACGATTATTGCTTCCTACCAGGATATGAGGAAATGTGGATGGGGGCAGTGGGAAGGGAAGGCGGAGTTCCCTGTTCTCGGACTTTGCGTATGTCGGGCAGTGGATGCATGTTTGTTTGTTTGTGTTTGGCTTCTTCTTCCTCATATTCTTTTCTTATTTTGCTTCGAAAGGAGGAGGAGGGGGGGGAGGGATCCTTCAGGTGAGGTGTTAGCATCATTAGAGGACATTTATGGATTATGATGAATTAAGAGGGGTGATCACTCGCCTGTAGCAGGATTAATTATCGATTCAGTTAAAAGTTAAAACATGGTGCATATTGCCAAAGTGTTTATACAACGAAAATAAAGGTATATATTGTATGACGAATTTTATAATCCTTTACACAAAATTTGTATTTTTATCTCTGGCACGGTGAGAGAGGAGCAGTAATTATGTCATTAGCAGACTGTGTGACCTATTTATTATTGATTTTGACTGTTTCATTCATTAGGAGAGGCGATCCCACGTCTGTAACAGAATCAATTATCGATCTCGGTACAAGTTCAAACATGGTGAATATTGTAGTGTGGGTGAGTCATCTGTGGCACCTGCCCGTGTGTTAGACCCCACTGGCTATGGGTAATGATTTGGGTTACGGAAAATGATTAGTTAATCACTTTCAGTGGTAATCTTTCTGTAATGATGCACCATTTTCAACCGTAAGGTGAGTGTGCTAGCCATCGTTAGCTATGGGTTAGTGTTTATCCCGTGACCGCTGTAGTCATTAACCCCTTTCACTTCGAAAAGGGTTTTTTGTGGTTACGCGGTGATCATTGATCTATGTCCCCTGTCACCTGCATTGGAGGGGATCCTCGTCTGTACATCACTGGTTATGGGTAATGATTTCGGTTATGGATATTGGTTAGTTAATCACTTACAGTGGTTATCTTTCTGTTAATGATGCACCATTTTCAACCATAAGGTGTGCGTGTTAGCCATCGTTAGCTAAGGTCTACTGGTTACCTCGTGACCACTGTAGTCTTTAACTGCTTTCACTCTCGACAAGGTTGCGTGGTTACACGGTGATCATTGATCTATACACCTGTCCCCTACATTGGAGGGGATCCTCGTCTGCAGCACATCTTAGTTCATTATTCTCTTATGATGCGTCATGTACGAACATA
>NW_023638716.1:42500-46225 GCF_015228065.2 Penaeus monodon
TAAGAAAAAAAAGGGAAAAGAAGCAAAAAAAAAAAAAAATCAGCAGCTGCTGCATAGAAAAGTCCGGAACGGAAGCCCTTCCCCCGATCCGCACCCCCCATATTCTTTTCGGAGCAATAATGGAAAAAGTCTTCCCTCGGCTACGTTAAATCCCCAAAAATCCCAATTTTTAAAAAATCATTGCAATAAAAAGATTATAAATTTATTTTTGTATCAATATGTCTATATTAAAAGGCTTTATATTGCCTTTAGTACAAAAAAAACAGAACAAATACAAATATATTTCGCCATATAAAGAGGGTAATAGATCATTTCTTCTGCTCAGAGGTAATACGGTGGTGGGGGAGTTCGTCTGAGGTGTAACCAAAAAAAAAAGGAAATCATTTTAACCTTACTGAGATTTACAATGTTCGCATTTCGTAAATAAAAAAAAAATAAATGCAAATGCATATCCATTTCCCTCCATATGCATAATGAAAAAAAAACTTGCAAAAACTATAAACAATACTTTTAAAAAAATTTACAAAACTAAAATTAAAAAAAAGATGCAAAATCTAATAAGTTTTCAAAAGAAATTTTTTTTAACCGCGGGAACGATTGATAAATTTCGAATCCTCTCTTCTTTTTAACATGTTATACTAGTCGTTTTTACATCCCCAAAGGGATCTTTATAATAAAAAAAACAAATTTATTGAAAAAGGGCATGAAAAATTTGTTGTACCCAAAAAATGCCTTTAAAATGACTTTCAACTTTCACAAAAAAACGCTCCTAACAGGTGATAACCAAATAAAATAAAAATAAAGGCTTATATTTTTTTTTTGTAAATGAAAGGATAACACCACACGCAGTTTGAAAAAGCAGGGTTATAAACAGGTTAAACATAAAAGAAAGGGCCCCTATTAAAAATAAAAACAGAAATTCTTAACTTCGCGGGACGATGATAGCTATCTTAACCCAAGGATTTTCTAATTAAAAAACAATTTACTCAAAAGGGTCAGAAAATTTATTAGACTTTCAAAAACACATCCTAACGGCGATAATCAATAAAATAAAAATTAACAGGGTTCAATTTTTTTGTAAATGTAAAAGCTAAACCCCTATCTCTACGTTTGAAAATTTTAGGCTTTTCCCGCGGTTTAATACCTAACAGGTTGAAAAGTCGCCGGTTTATTTATTTTGAGAGAATTAATAGGGTTTTTAACGCATCTGTGCGAGACAAAAAAAAAGGGTTCCCCCCCTATTCCCCCTGAACAGTTAATTATCTACCCAAATAGGAAAACACCTGCCCCCACGTGCCAAACCCGTTTTGTTTTGCTAATTAAAACCCCAAGGGGGGAATGCAAGCTTTTCCCCCAAAAATGTTCCCCCCTCAGCCTCAATTTTTTACAATCTCAAAGCAAATAGGAAAAAAAGTTCAGCTTTTCCCCTTGTATTATCATATGGGAAGCTGAAATATTTTTGTTTTTAAATTTTAGATTGTCAAAAGAGACTGGGGGGAACACTTTTTTGGGGAAAAACATTTCATTGCCCCCCGAGGGAATTTGCAAAACATCTTCGGTGAGCGTGTTTGGCATATTAGAGGGACATTTATGGGTTTTGTGAATTAAGAAGGGGGATCACTCATCTGTGCAGGGTTTAATTATCAATCCTTACAAATTTTAAACATGATGCTATTGCAAAAATGTTTATCAATCGAAAATAAAGGGATATATTGTATGACGAATTTTTTTAATCCTTTTACCAACCTTTTCTAAACCCAAAATTCTTTTCGGATATTTATTTGTTAATTTTACAGGGGTTTTCTTTCTGTTAAAATTTTGTAAGGTTCTAAGGTTACTGGTTACCCGGACCACTGTAGTCATCAACCCGCTTTCCTCTCGACAAAGGTTTCTGGTTAACGGGGTCATTTACTATATCCCTTACCTGCATTGGAGGGATCCTGTCTGTAGCCATCATTAGTTTTTATTTTTCTCTTATGAGCACATGTACGAAAAAAAATGACATGTGAAAATATGTTTAAAGATTTCCGGGTATTTAATTTTTTTGTGGGAATTTTTGTGTTTTTTGGGTTTTGGTTGCGACAAGGGCATGGTTACATCACGGTCCTGACCCACTTCCAACATTCATTTTTCGTGTGGAAGGGCTTGAATGGGCCCTCCCCCAATACTTTTATATAATATATATATTATATATATAATATATATATATTATAATATATATTATATTTTATAATATTAAATTTTAAAAATTATATAAATATATTATATAATATATTAATGTATATATGTAATATATAATATATATATAAAAATTATATATATATTAAAATTTTTATTATATTATATATGTGTGTGGTGGGGTGGGTGGTTTTTGTGTGGTAATATATGCAAAATATGAATATTTTACATAATATAATATTATATTCAGATATAAATATAGCTTTTACTTTCATATATTTATAATAGTATTAATATGTTTTTTGTGGGGTTTTGGGGTGTCTGTGCGTGTGCTCTTCCCCTAACCTATTGGGTAATTATACCGCACACACACACAACAACAACACACACCACACAACACAACACACACACACACACACACCAACATATATATATAAATATATATATATATATATATATATATATATATATATATATATATATATATGTATGTATATATATATATATGTATATATATATATATATATATATATATATTAATATATATATATATATATATATATATACATATATTTATATAAAATATATTATATATCTATTTATAAAAAATTTTGTATATATGTATTTGCCTATAGGTATGGGTATGCCTTTGTGTTTTCGTATGTGTTTGTTGTGTTTGTGTCTGTTTAACCAAACGTATCTTATCGTAACCTAACCAAACTACGCCTAACCTAACCTAACGCTACTTAACCTAACAGACGTAATGTAATCTAACGATATATATATATATATATATATATATATATATATATATATATATATATATATATATATATATTTATATTTATGTTAACATACACATACATTTATACATGTATATACAGACAGCGATATATAATTTTATGAGTTTATATATGTATATATATATGTATATGTGTGTGTGTGTGTGTGTGTGTGTGTGTGTATGTGTGTGTATGTGTGTGTGTGTGAGTGTGTGTGTGTGTGTTTGTGCGGGTATTTTCTGTATAACCTAACTTAACCCCTCTCTGTCTCTGACGTAACTTCCTCTGTGGAACGATGGTAACAGTGTGTGTTGTGCGTTTATGTATTTATGTATAAACATCCATATGTTTGTATATATAAAAACACACACATGCACACACACACAAACACAGACACACACGCACATACACACACATATATATGTGTGTGTGTGTGTGTGTGTGTGTATTTATACATGGATATGTAGATATATCTGTAAATATTTGTATGTATATATTGATATACAGCCTCCTAATCTTCCTCCTACTTCCAATTCTATCTCCCCGTCCCCCCTCCCTCCCCCTCATCCTCCTTCTCATTTTATTCCTCCGTTCCCCTCTTCCTCCTCCTTCTCCTCCGCCCCCCCACTTCTATATCTCCGTTTCCCCCTTCCTTCTCCTCCTCCTCCCCCTCCTTCAAATCATTCCATTTCTATCTCCTCATTTCCCCCTTACTCCCCCTCCTCATCCTCCTTCCAATCATATCTCTCCGTTCCCCTTCCTCCT